>NC_091990.1:70310289-70610289 GCF_044704955.1 Pristiophorus japonicus
AATGCCCAGTATCAATTTCCATTTTCAATGTCCAGTATCACTGCTCAGTATCAAGATCCAGTATCAATGTCCAGCCTCAATGCCCAGTATCAATGTCCAGTATCAATGTCCAGCCTCAATGCCCAGTATCAATGTCCAGTATCAATGCACAGTATCAATGTCCAGTATCAATGCACAGTATCAATGTCCAGCATCAAAACCCAGTATCAATGTCACGTATCAATGCCCGGTATCAATGCCCGGTGTCAATGCCAAGTATCAATGCCCAGTATCAATGTCCGGTATCAATACCCGGTATCAATGTCCACTATCAATGTCCACTATCAATGTCCAGCGTCAATGCCCAGTATCAATGTCCAGCTTCAATGCTCAGTATCAATGTCCACTGTCAATGCCCAGTATCAATGTCCAGTATCAATGCACAGTATCAATGTCCAGTATCAATGTCTATTATCAATGTCCGGTATCAATATCCGGTATCAATGTCCAGTATCAATGCCCAGTATCAATGTCCAGTATCAATGCCCAGTATCAATTTCCATTATCAATGTCCAGTATCACTGCTCAGTATCAAGATCCAGTATCAATGTCCAGCCTCAATGCCCAGTATCAATGTCCAGTATCAAGGTCCAGCCTCAATGCCCAGTATCAATGCCCAGTATCAATGCCCGGTATCAATGCCTGGTATCAATGACCAGTATCAATGTCCAGCCTAAATGCCCAGTATCAATGTCCAGTATCAAGGTCCGGTCTCAATGCCCAGTATCAATGTCCAGTATCAAGGTCCGGTCTCAATGCCCAGTATCAATGCCCAGTATTAATGCCCAGTATCTATGCCCAGTATAAAGGTTCGGTCTCAATGCCCAGTATCAATGCCCAGTATCAACGCCCAGTATCAACGCCCCGTTTCAATATCCAGGATGAATGTCCGGTCTCAATGCCCAGTATCAATGCCCAGTATCAATGCCCTGTATTAATGTCCGGTATCAATGCCCAGTATCAATGTCCAGTGTCAATGCCCAGTATCAATTCCCGGTATCAATGTCTGGTATCAATGTCCAGTATCAAGCTCCAGTATCAATGTCCAGCCTCAATGCCCAGTATCAATGTCCAGTATCAATGCACAGTATCAATGTCCAGTATCAATGCCCAGTATCAATGCCCGGTATCAATGCCCGGTGTCAATATCCAGTAAAAATGACCAGAATCAATGTCCAGTATCAATGTCCAGTATCAATGCCCAGTATCAATGCCCAGTGTCAATGTCCATTATCAATGCTCAGTGTCAATGCCCAGTGTCAATGTCCAGTGTCAATGTCCAGTATCAATATCCGGTATCAATGTCCAGTATCAATGCCCAGTATCAATGTCCAGTATCAATGCCCAGTATCAATTTCCATTTTCAATGTCCAGTATCACTGCTCAGTATCAAGATCCAGTATCAATGTCCAGCCTCAATGCCCAGTATCAATGTCCAGTATCAAGGTCCAGCCTCAATGCCCAGTATCAATGCCCAGTATCAATGTCCGGTATCAATGTCCATGATCAATGTCCCCCCAATGTCCAACGTCAATGCCCAGTATCAATGTCCAGTATCAATGCACAGTATCAATGTCCAGCATCAAAACCCAGTATCAATGTCACGTATCAATGCCCGGTATCAATGCCCGGTGTCAATGCCAAGTATCAATGCCCAGTATCAATGTCCGGTATCAATACCCGGTATCAATGTCCACTATCAATGTCCACTATCAATGTCCAGCGTCAATGCCCAGTATCAATGTCCAGCTTCAATGCTCAGTATCAATGTCCACTGTCAATGCCCAGTATCAATGTCCAGTATCAATGCACAGTATCAATGTCCAGTATCAATGTCTATTATCAATGTCCGGTATCAATATCCGGTATCAATGTCCAGTATCAATGCCCAGTATCAATGTCCAGTATCAATGCCCAGTATCAACGTCCAGTATCAACGCCCAGTATCAATGCCCAGTATCAATGTCTAGTGTCAATGTCCAGTATCAGTGCTCACTATCAATGCCCGGTGTCAATGTCCAGTATCAATGCCCGATATCAATGTCCAGTATCAATGTCCAGTATCAATGCTGAGCACCAATGCCCAGTAAAAATTCCCAGAATCAATGTTCAGTATCAATGTGCAGTATCAATGCCCAGTGTCAATGCCCAGTATCAATGTCCATTATCAATGCCCAGTATCAATGTCCAGTATCAATGTCAAGTAGCAGTGCCCAGTATCAATGCCCAGTGTCAATGTCCAGTATCAATTTCCATTATCAATGCCCAGTATCAATGCCCAGTATCAATGCCCAGAATAAATGCCCACTATCAATGCCCGGTGTCAATGTCCTGTATCAATGCCCAGTTTCAATGTCCAGTATCAATGCTCATTATCAATGCCCGGTACCAATGCCCAGAATCAATGCCCGGTGTCAATGTCCAGTATATATGCCCAGTATCAATGTCCAGTATCAATGGCCAGTATCAATGTCCAGTGTCAATGTCCAGTATCAATGCCCAGAATAAATGACCAGTATCAATGCCCGGATTCAATGTCCAGTATCAATGTCCAGTATCAATGCACGGTATCAATGCCCGGTGTCGATGTCCTGTATCAATGCCCAGTATCAATGTGCAGTATCAATGCCCAGTTTCAACGTCCAGTATCAACGGCCAGTATCAATGCCCAGTATCAATGATCAGTGTCAATGTGCAGTATCAATGCCCAGTATCAATGTCCAGTATCAATGTCCAGTATCAATGCCCAGTATCAATGTCCAGTATTAATGTCCAATATCAAAGTCCACTATCAATGTCCAGTATCAATGTCCAGTGTCAATGCTGTGTACCAAAGCCCAGTAAAAATGCCCAGAATCAATGTCCAGTATCAATGTCCAGTATCAATGCCCAGTATCAATGCCCAGTGTCAAAGTCCATTATCAATGCCCAGTGTCAATGCCCAGTATCAATGTCCAGTGTCAATGCCTAGAATAAATGCCCACTATCAATGCCCAGTATTAATGCCAAGTATCAATACCCAATATCAATGTCCAGTATCAATGTCAAGTATCAATGCCCAGTCTCTAGGGCCTGTGTCAATGTCCAGTATCAATGCCCAGTATCATTGCCCAGTATCAATGCCAGCTGACACTGTCCAGTATCAATGCACAGTTTCAGTGCCCACTATCAATGTCCAGCATCAATGTCCAGCATCAATGCTGAGTATCAATGCCCGGTATCAATGCCCGGTGTCGATATCCTGTATCAATGCTCAGTATCAATGTCCAGTATCAATGCCCAGTATCAACGTCCAGTATCAACGCCCAGTATCAATGCCCAGTATCAATGTCCAGTGTCAATGTCCAGTATCAATGCTCACTATCAATGTCCGGTGTCAATGTCCAGTATCAATGCCCGATATCAATGTCCAGTATCAATGTCCGGTATCAATGCCCAGTATCAATGTCCAGTTTTAATGTCCGATATCAAAGTCCAGTATCAATGTCCAGTATCAATGCCCAGTATCAATGCCCAGTGTCAATGTCCAGTATCAACGCCCAGTATCAATGCCCAGTATCAATGTCCTGTATCAATGCCCAGTATCAACGTCCAGTATCAACGCCCAGTATCAATGCCCAGTATCAATGTCCAGTGTCAATGTCCAGTATCAATGCTCACTATCAATGCCCGGAGTCAATGTCCAGTATCAATGCCCGATATCAATATCCAGTAAAAATGACCAGAATCAATGTCCAGTATCAATGTCCAGTATCAATGCCCAGTATCAATGCCCAGTGTCAATGTCCATTATCAATGCTCAGTGTCAATGCCCAGTATCAATGTCCAGTGTCAATGTCCAGTATCAATGCCTGGAGTCAATGTCCAGTATCAATGCCCAGTATCAATGCCCAGTATCAATGTCCAGTATCAATGCCCAGTATCAATGCCCGGTATCAATGCCCGGTGTCAATGTCCAGTATCAATGTCCAGTATCAATGCCCACTATCAACGTCCAGGATCAACGCCCAGTATCAATGCCCAGTATCAATGTCCAGTGTCAATGATTAGAATAAATGCCCACTATCAATGTCCAGTGTCAATGCCCATTATCAATGCCCAGAATAAATGTCCACTGTCAATGTCCGGTGTCAATGTCCAGTATCAATGCTCAGTATCAATGACCGGTATCAATGCCCGGTGCCAATGTCCAGTATCAATGTCCAGTATCAATGCCCAGTATCAACGTCCAGTATCAACGCCCAGTATTAATGCCCGGTATCAATGCCCGGTATCAATGCCCGGTGCCAATGTCCAGTACCAATGTCCAGTATCAATGCCCAGTATCAATGCCCAGTATCAACGTCCAGGATCAACGTCCAGTATCAATGTCCAGTATCAATGTCCAGTGTCAATGCCCAGAATAAATGCCCAGTGTCAATGTCCAGTATCAATGTCCAGTATCAATGCCCAGTATCAACGTTCAGGATCAACGCCCAGTATCAATGTCCAGTATCAATGTCAAGTATCAGTGCCCAGTATCAATGCCCAGTGTCAATGTCCAGTATCAATGTCCAGTATCAATGCCCAGTATCAACGTTCAGGATCAACACCCAGTATCAATGTCCAGTATCAATGTCAAGTATCAGTGCCCAGTATCAATGCCCGGTGTCAATGTCCAGTTTCAATGTCCAGTATCAATGCCCAGTATCAACGTTCAGGATCAACGCCCAGTATCAATGTCCAGTATCAATGTCAAGTATCAGTGCCCAGTATCAATGCCCAGTGTCAATGTCCAGTATCAATGTCCATTATCAATGCCCAGTATCAATGCCCAGAATAAATGCCCACTATCAATGCCCGGTGTCAATGTTCAGTATCAGTGTCCTGTATCAATGTCCAGTATCAATGCTGTGTACCAATGCCCAGTAAAATGCCCAGAATCAATGTGCAGTATCAATGTCCAGTATCAATGCCCAGTATCAATGCCCGTGTCAATATCCATTATCAATGCCCAGTGACAATGCCCAGTATCAATGTCCAGTGTCAATGTCCAGTATCAACGCCCAGTATTAATGTCCAGTATCAATGTCCAGTGTCAATGCCCAGTATCAATGCCCAGAATAAATGCCCAGTATCAATGTCCGGAGTCAATGTCCAGTATCAATGCCCAGTATCATTGCCCAGTATCAATGCCCGGAGTCAATGTCCAGTATCAATGCCCAGTATCAATGCCCAGTATCAATGTCCAGTATCAATGCCCAGTATCAATGCCCAGTATCAATGCCTGGTATCAATGCCCGGTGTCAATGTCCAGTATTAATGACCAGTATCAATGTCCAGTATCAATGCCCAGTATCAACGTCCAGGATCAACGCCCAGTATTAATGCCCCGTATCAATGGCCAGTGTCAATGCCTAGAATCAATGCGCACAATCAATGCCCTGTGTTAATGTCCAGTATCAATGACCAGTATCAATGTCCAGTATCAATGCTCGGTGTCACTGTCCATTATCAATGCCCAGTATCAACGTCCAGTATCAACGCCCTGTATCAATGCCCAGTATCAATGTCCAGTGTCAATGCCCATTATCAATGCCCAGAATAAATGTCCACTATCAATGCCTGGTGTCAATGTCCAGTATCAATGCCCAGTTTCAATGCCCGGTATCAATGCTCATTATCAATGCCCGGTATCAATGCCCAGAATCAATGCCCGGTGTCAATGTCCAGTATCAATGCCCAGTATCAATGTCCAGTATCAATGCCCAGTATCAACGTCCAGTATCAATGCCCAGTATCAATGGCCAGTATCAATGTCCAGTGTCAATGTCCAGTATCAATGCCCAGAATAAATGACCAGTATCAATGCCCAGTATCAATGTCCAGTATCATTGCCCAGTATCAATGTCCAGTATCAATGTCCATTATCAATGTCCGGTATCAATGTCCAGTGTCAATGCCCATTATCAATGCCCATGATCAATGCCCAATATCAATGCCCAGTATCAATGTCCAGTTTCAATGCCCATATAAATGCCCAATATCAATGTCCGGAATCAATGCCCAGTATCAATGTCCAGTGTCAATGCCCAGTATCAATGTCCAGTATCAATGCACAGTGTCAATGTCCAGTATCAAAACCCAGTATCAATGTCAAGTATCAATGCCCGGTATCAATGCCCCGTCTCAATGCCCAGTATCAATGCCTAGTATCAACACCCGGTATCCATGAACAGTGTCAATGCCCAGAATCAATGCCCAGTATCAATGCCCAGTATCAATGTCCAGTGTCAATGCCGAGTATCAATGCCCAGTATCAAGGTCCAGTCTCAATGCCCAGTATCAATGCCCGGTATCAATGCCCAGTTTCAATATCCAGTATCAATGTCCGGTCTCAATGCCCAGTATCAATGCCCAGTATCAACGCCCTGTATCAATGTCCGGTATCAATGTCCAGTACCAATGCCCGGTATCAATGCCTGGTATCAATGCCCAGTATCAAGGTCCGGTCTCAATGCCCAGTATCAATGCCCAGTATCAATGCCCGGTATCAATGTCCAGCCTCAATGTCCGGTATCAATGCCCAGTTTCAATGTCCAGTGTCAATGCCCAGTATCAATGCCCGGTATCAATGTCCGGTATCAATGCCCGGTATCAATGCACAGTATCAATGCCCAGTATCAAAACCCGGTATCAATGTCAAGTATCAATGCCCGATATCAATGCTCGGTTTCAATGTCCACTATCAACGTCCAGCGTCAATGCCCAGTATCAATGTCCAGTGTCAATGCCCAGTATCAATGTCCAGTGTCAATACCCATTATCAATGTCCAGTATCAATGCACAGTATCAATGTCTGGTCTTAATGCCCAGTATCAATGCCTTGTATCAACGCCCAGTACCAATGCCCAGTATCAATGCCCAGTATCAATGTCCGGTATCAATGTCCACGATCAATGTCCCCCCAATGTCCAACGTCAATGCCCAGTATCAATGTCCAGTATCAATGCACAGTATCAATGTCCAGCATCAAAACCCAGTATCAATGTCACGTATCAATGCCCGGTATCAATGCCCGGTGTCAATGCCAAGTATCAATGCCCAGTATCAATGTCCGGTATCAATACCCGGTATCAATGTCCACTATCAATGTCCACTATCAATGTCCAGCGTCAATGCCCAGTATCAATGTCCAGCTTCAATGCTCAGTATCAATGTCCACTGTCAATGCCCAGTATCAATGTCCAGTATCAATGCACAGTATCAATGTCCAGTATCAATGTCTATTATCAATGTCCGGTATCAATATCCGGTATCAATGTCCAGTATCAATGCCCAGTATCAATGTCCAGTATCAATGCCCAGTATCAATTTCCATTATCAATGTCCAGTATCACTGCTCAGTATCAAGATCCAGTATCAATGTCCAGCCTCAATGCCCAGTATCAATGTCCAGTATCAAGGTCCAGCCTCAATGCCCAGTATCAATGCCCAGTATCAATGTCCGGTATCAATGTCCACGATCAATGTCCCCCCAATGTCCAACGTCAATGCCCAGTATCAATGTCCAGTATCAATGCACAGTATCAATGTCCAGCATCAAAACCCAGTATCAATGTCACGTATCAATGCCCGGTATCAATGCCCGGTGTCAATGCCAAGTATCAATGCCCAGTATCAATGTCCGGTATCAATACCCGGTATCAATGTCCACTATCAATGTCCACTATCAATGTCCAGCGTCAATGCCCAGTATCAATGTCCAGCTTCAATGCTCAGTATCAATGTCCACTGTCAATGCCCAGTATCAATGTCCAGTATCAATGCACAGTATCAATGTCCAGTATCAATGTCTATTATCAATGTCCGGTATCAATATCCGGTATCAATGTCCAGTATCAATGCCCAGTATCAATGTCCAGTATCAATGCCCAGTATCAATTTCCATTATCAATGTCCAGTATCACTGCTCAGTATCAAGATCCAGTATCAATGTCCAGCCTCAATGCCCAGTATCAATGTCCAGTATCAAGGTCCAGCCTCAATGCCCAGTATCAATGCCCAGTATCAATGCCCGGTATCAATGCCTGGTATCAATGCCCAGTATCAATGTCCAGCCTAAATGCCCAGTATCAATGTCCAGTATCAAGGTCCGGTCTCAATGCCCAGTATCAATGTCCAGTATCAAGGTCCGGTCTCAATGCCCAGTATCAATGCCCAGTATTAATGCCCAGTATCTATGCCCAGTATCAAGGTTCGGTCTCAATGCCCAGTATCAATGCCCAGTATCAACGCCCAGTATCAACGCCCCATTTCAATATCCAGGATAAATGTCCGGTCTCAATGCCCAGTATCAATGCCCTGTATTAATGTCCGGTATCAATGCCCAGTATCAATGTCCAGTGTCAATGCCCAGTATCAATTCCCGGTATCAATGTCTGGTATCAATGTCCAGTATCAAGCTCCAGTATCAATGTCCAGCCTCAATGCCCAGTATCAATGTCCAGTATCAATGCACAGTATCAATGTCCAGTATCAATGCCCAGTATCAATGCCCGGTATCAATGCCCGGTGTCAATGTCCAGTATCAATGCCCGATATCAATATCCAGTAAAAATGACCAGAATCAATGTCCAGTATCAATGTCCAGTATCAATGCCCAGTATCAATGCCCAGTGTCAATGTCCATTATCAATGCTCAGTGTCAATGCCCAGTATCAATGTCCAGTGTCAATGTCCAGTATCAATATCCGGTATCAATGTCCAGTATCAATGCCCAGTATCAATGTCCAGTATCAATGCCCAGTATCAATTTCCATTTTCAATGTCCAGTATCACTGCTCAATATCAAGATCCAGTATCAATGTCCAGCCTCAATGCCCAGTATCAATGTCCAGTATCAAGGTCCAGCCTCAATGCCCAGTATCAATGCCTAGTATCAATGTCCGGTATCAATGTCCATGATCAATGTCCCCCCAATGTCCAACGTCAATGCCCAGTATCAATGTCCAGTATCAATGCACAGTATCAATGTCCAGCATCAAAACCCAGTATCAATGTCACGTATCAATGCCCGGTATCAATGCCCGGTGTCAATGCCAAGTATCAATGCCCAGTATCAATGTCCGGTATCAATACCCGGTATCAATGTCCACTATCAATGTCCACTATCAATGTCCAGCGTCAATGCCCAGTATCAATGTCCAGCTTCAATGCTCAGTATCAATGTCCACTGTCAATGCCCAGTATCAATGTCCAGTATCAATGCACAGTATCAATGTCCATTATCAATGTCTATTATCAATGTCCGGTATCAATATCCGGTATCAATGTCCAGTATCAATGCCCAGTATCAATGTCCAGTATCAATGCCCAGTATCAATTTCCATTATCAATGTCCAGTATCACTGCTCAGTATCAAGATCCAGTATCAATGTCCAGCCTCAATGCCCAGTATCAATGTCCAGTATCAAGGTCCAGCCTCAATGCCCAGTATCAATGCCCAGTATCAATGCCCGGTATCAATGCCTGGTATCAATGCCCAGTATCAATGTCCAGCCTAAATGCCCAGTATCAATGTCCAGTATCAAGGTCCGGTCTCAATGCCCAGTATCAATGTCCAGTATCAAGGTCCGGTCTCAATGCCCAGTATCAATGCTCAGTATTAATGCCCAGTATCTATGCCCAGTATCAAGGTTCGGTCTCAATGCCCAGTATCAATGCCCAGTATCAACGCCCAGTATCAACGCCCCGTTTCAATATCCAGGATCAATGTCCGGTCTCAATGCCCAGTATCAATGCCCAGTATCAATGCCCTGTATTAATGTCCGGTATCAAAGCCCAGTATCAATGTCCAGTGTCAATGCCCAGTATCAATTCCCGGTATCAATGTCTGGTATCAATGTCCAGTATCAAGCTCCAGTATCAATGTCCAGCCTCAATGCCCAGTATCAATGTCCAGTATCAATGCACAGTATCAATGTCCAGTATCAATGCCCAGTATCAATGCCCGGTATCAATGCCCGGTGTCAATGTCCAGTATCAATGCCCGATATCAATATCCAGTAAAAATGACCAGAATCAATGTCCAGTATCAATGTCCAGTATCAATGCCCAGTATCAATGCCCAGTGTCAATGTCCATTATCAATGCTCAGTGTCAATGCCCAGTATCAATGTCCAGTGTCAATGTCCAGTATCAATGCCCGGAGTCAATGTCCAGTATCAATGCCCAGTATCAATGCCCAGTATCAATGTCCAGTATCAATGCCCAGTATCAATGCCCAGTATCAATGCCCAGTATCAATGCCCGGTATCAATGCCCGGTGTCAATGTCCAGTATCATTGTCCAGTATCAATGCCCAGTATCAATGTCCAGGATCAACGCCCAGTATCAATGCCCAGTATCAATGTCCAGTGTCAATGATTAGAATAAATGCCCACTATCAATGTCCAGTGTCAATGCCCATTATCAATGCCCAGAATAAATGTCCACTATCAATGCCCGGTGTCAATGTCCAGTATCAATGCCAAGTATCAATGTCCAGTATTAATGCCGGTATCAATGCCCGGTATCAATGCCCGGTGCCAATGTCCAGTATCAATGTCCAGTATCAATGCCCAGTATCAATGCCCAGTATCAACGTCCAAGATCAACGCCCAGTATCAATGCCCAGTATCAATGTCCAGTGTCAATGCCCAGAATAAATGCCCAGTGTCAATGTCCAGTATCAATGCCCAGTATCAACGTTCAGGATCAACGCCCAGTATCAATGTCCAGTATCAATGTCAAGTATCAGTGCCCAGTATCAATGCCCAGTGTCAATGTCCAGTATCAATGTCCATTATCAATGCCCAGTATCAATGCCCAGAATAAATGCCCACTATCAATGCCCGGTGTCAATGTCCAGTATCAGTGTCCTGTATCAATGTCCAGTATCAATGCTGTGTACCAATGCCCAGTAAAATGCCCAGAATCAATGTGCAGTATCAATGTCAAGTATCAGTGCCCAGTATCAATGCCCAGTGTCAATGTCCAGTATCAATTTCCATTATCAATGCCCAGTATCAATGCCCAGTATCAATGCCCAGAATAAATGCCCACTATCAATGCCCGGTGTCAATGTCCAGTATCAATGCCCAGTATCAATGTCCAGTATCAATGCCCAGTATCAACGTCCAGTATCAATGCCCAGTATCAATGGCCAGTATCAATGTCCAGTGTCAATGTCCAGTATCAATGCCCAGAATAAATGACCAGTATCAATGCCCAGTATCAATGTCCAGTATCATTGCCCAGTATCAATGTCCAGTATCAATGTCCATTATCAATGTCCGGTATCAATGTCCAGTGTCAATGCCCATTATCAATGCCCATGATCAATGCCCAATATCAATGCCCAGTATCAATGTCCAGTTTCAATGCCCATATAAATGCCCAATATAAATGTCCGGAATCAATGCCAGTATCAATGTCCAGTGTCAATGCCCAGTATCAATGTCCAGTATCAATGCACAGTGTCAATGTCCAGTATCAAAACCCAGTATCAATGTCAAGTATCAATGCCCGGTATCAATGCCCCGTCTCAATGCCCAGTATCAATGCCTAGTATCAACACCCGGTATCCATGACCAGTGTCAATGCCCAGAATCAATGCCCAGTATCAATGTCCGGTGTCAATGTCCATTATCAATGCCCAGTATCAAGGTCCAGTCTCAATGCCCAGTATCAATGCCCAGTATCAATGCCCGGTATCAATGCCCAGTTTCAATATCCAGAATCAATGCACGGTATCAATGTCCAGTATCAATACCCGGTATCAATGCCAAGTTTCAATGCCCGGTATCAATGCCCAGTATCAATGTCCGGTCTTAATGACCAGTATCAATGCCTTGTATCAACGCCCAGTATCCATGTCCAGCCTCAATGCCCAGTATCAATGTCCAGTGTCAATGCCGAGTATCAATGCCCAGTATCAAGGTCCAGTCTCAATGCCCAGTATCAATGCCCGGTATCAATGCCCAGTTTCAATATCCAGTATCAATGTCCGGTCTCAATGCCCAGTATCAATGCCCAGTATCAACGCCCTGTATCAATGTCCGGTATCAATGTCCAGTATCAATGCCCAGTTTCAATGTCCAGTGTCAATGCCCAGTATCAATTTCCATTATCAATGTCCAGTATCACTGCTCAGTATCAAGATCCAGTATCAATGTCCAGCCTCAATGCCCAGTATCAATGTCCAGTATCAAGGTCCAGCCTCAATGCCCAGTATCAATGCCCAGTATCAATGTCCGGTATCAATGTCCACGATCAATGTCCCCCCAATGTCCAACGTCAATGCCCAGTATCAATGTCCAGTATCAATGCACAGTATCAATGTCCAGCATCAAAACCCAGTATCAATGTCACGTATCAATGCCCGGTATCAATGCCCGGTGTCAATGCCAAGTATCAATGCCCAGTATCAATGTCCGGTATCAATACCCGGTATCAATGTCCACTATCAATGTCCACTATCAATGTCCAGCGTCAATGCCCAGTATCAATGTCCAGCTTCAATGCTCAGTATCAATGTCCACTGTCAATGCCCAGTATCAATGTCCAGTATCAATGCACAGTATCAATGTCCATTATCAATGTCTATTATCAATGTCCGGTATCAATATCCGGTATCAATGTCCAGTATCAATGCCCAGTATCAATGTCCAGTATCAATGCCCAGTATCAATTTCCATTATCAATGTCCAGTATCACTGCTCAGTATCAAGATCCAGTATCAATGTCCAGCCTCAATGCCCAGTATCAATGTCCAGTATCAAGGTCCAGCCTCAATGCCCAGTATCAATGCCCAGTATCAATGCCCGGTATCAATGCCTGGTATCAATGCCCAGTATCAATGTCCAGCCTAAATGCCCAGTATCAATGTCCAGTATCAAGGTCCGGTCTCAATGCCCAGTATCAATGTCCAGTATCAAGGTCCGGTCTCAATGCCCAGTATCAATGCTCAGTATTAATGCCCAGTATCTATGCCCAGTATCAAGGTTCGGTCTCAATGCCCAGTATCAATGCCCAGTATCAACGCCCAGTATCAACGCCCCGTTTCAATATCCAGGATCAATGTCCGGTCTCAATGCCCAGTATCAATGCCCAGTATCAATGCCCTGTATTAATGTCCGGTATCAAAGCCCAGTATCAATGTCCAGTGTCAATGCCCAGTATCAATTCCCGGTATCAATGTCTGGTATCAATGTCCAGTATCAAGCTCCAGTATCAATGTCCAGCCTCAATGCCCAGTATCAATGTCCAGTATCAATGCACAGTATCAATGTCCAGTATCAATGCCCAGTATCAATGCCCGGTATCAATGCCCGGTGTCAATGTCCAGTATCAATGCCCGATATCAATATCCAGTAAAAATGACCAGAATCAATGTCCAGTATCAATGTCCAGTATCAATGCCCAGTATCAATGCCCAGTGTCAATGTCCATTATCAATGCTCAGTGTCAATGCCCAGTATCAATGTCCAGTGTCAATGTCCAGTATCAATGCCCGGAGTCAATGTCCAGTATCAATGCCCAGTATCAATGCCCAGTATCAATGTCCAGTATCAATGCCCAGTATCAATGCCCAGTATCAATGCCCAGTATCAATGCCCGGTATCAATGCCCGGTGTCAATGTCCAGTATCATTGTCCAGTATCAATGCCCAGTATCAATGTCCAGGATCAACGCCCAGTATCAATGCCCAGTATCAATGTCCAGTGTCAATGATTAGAATAAATGCCCACTATCAATGTCCAGTGTCAATGCCCATTATCAATGCCCAGAATAAATGTCCACTATCAATGCCCGGTGTCAATGTCCAGTATCAATGCCAAGTATCAATGTCCAGTATTAATGCCGGTATCAATGCCCGGTATCAATGCCCGGTGCCAATGTCCAGTATCAATGTCCAGTATCAATGCCCAGTATCAATGCCCAGTATCAACGTCCAAGATCAACGCCCAGTATCAATGCCCAGTATCAATGTCCAGTGTCAATGCCCAGAATAAATGCCCAGTGTCAATGTCCAGTATCAATGCCCAGTATCAACGTTCAGGATCAACGCCCAGTATCAATGTCCAGTATCAATGTCAAGTATCAGTGCCCAGTATCAATGCCCAGTGTCAATGTCCAGTATCAATGTCCATTATCAATGCCCAGTATCAATGCCCAGAATAAATGCCCACTATCAATGCCCGGTGTCAATGTCCAGTATCAGTGTCCTGTATCAATGTCCAGTATCAATGCTGTGTACCAATGCCCAGTAAAATGCCCAGAATCAATGTGCAGTATCAATGTCAAGTATCAGTGCCCAGTATCAATGCCCAGTGTCAATGTCCAGTATCAATTTCCATTATCAATGCCCAGTATCAATGCCCAGTATCAATGCCCAGAATAAATGCCCACTATCAATGCCCGGTGTCAATGTCCAGTATCAATGCCCAGTATCAATGTCCAGTATCAATGCCCAGTATCAACGTCCAGTATCAATGCCCAGTATCAATGGCCAGTATCAATGTCCAGTGTCAATGTCCAGTATCAATGCCCAGAATAAATGACCAGTATCAATGCCCAGTATCAATGTCCAGTATCATTGCCCAGTATCAATGTCCAGTATCAATGTCCATTATCAATGTCCGGTATCAATGTCCAGTGTCAATGCCCATTATCAATGCCCATGATCAATGCCCAATATCAATGCCCAGTATCAATGTCCAGTTTCAATGCCCATATAAATGCCCAATATAAATGTCCGGAATCAATGCCAGTATCAATGTCCAGTGTCAATGCCCAGTATCAATGTCCAGTATCAATGCACAGTGTCAATGTCCAGTATCAAAACCCAGTATCAATGTCAAGTATCAATGCCCGGTATCAATGCCCCGTCTCAATGCCCAGTATCAATGCCTAGTATCAACACCCGGTATCCATGACCAGTGTCAATGCCCAGAATCAATGCCCAGTATCAATGTCCGGTGTCAATGTCCATTATCAATGCCCAGTATCAAGGTCCAGTCTCAATGCCCAGTATCAATGCCCAGTATCAATGCCCGGTATCAATGCCCAGTTTCAATATCCAGAATCAATGCACGGTATCAATGTCCAGTATCAATACCCGGTATCAATGCCAAGTTTCAATGCCCGGTATCAATGCCCAGTATCAATGTCCGGTCTTAATGACCAGTATCAATGCCTTGTATCAACGCCCAGTATCCATGTCCAGCCTCAATGCCCAGTATCAATGTCCAGTGTCAATGCCGAGTATCAATGCCCAGTATCAAGGTCCAGTCTCAATGCCCAGTATCAATGCCCGGTATCAATGCCCAGTTTCAATATCCAGTATCAATGTCCGGTCTCAATGCCCAGTATCAATGCCCAGTATCAACGCCCTGTATCAATGTCCGGTATCAATGTCCAGTATCAATGCCCAGTTTCAATGTCCAGTGTCAATGCCCAGTATCAATGCCCGGTATCAATGTCCGGTATCAATGCCCGGTATCAATGCACAGTATCAATGCCCAGTATCAAAACCCGGTATCAATGTCATGGTATCAATGCCCGGTATCAATGCTCGGTTTCAATGTCCACTATCAACGTCCAGCGTCAATGCCCAGTATCAATGTCCAGCGTCAATGCCCAGTATCAATGTCCAGTGTCAATACCCATTATCAATGTCCAGTATCAATGCACAGTATCAATGTCTGGTCTTAATGCCCAGTATCAATGCCTTGTATCAACGCCCAGTATCAATGCCCAGTATCAATGCCCAGTATCAATGTCCGGTATCAATGTCCACGATCAATGTCCCCCCAATGTCCAACGTCAATGCCCAGTATCAATGTCCAGTGTCAATGCACAGTATCAATGTCCAGTATCAATGTCCGGTATCAATACCCATTATCAATGTCCACTATCAATGTCCACTATCAATGTCCAGCGTCAATGCCCAGTATCAATGTCCAGCTTCAATGCTCAGTTTCAATGTCCACTGTCAATGCCCAGTATCAATGTCCAGTATCAATGCACAGTATCAATGTCCAGTATCAATGTCTATTATCAATGTCCGGTATCAATATCCGGTATCAATGTCCAGTATCAATGCCCAGTATCAATGTCCAGTATCAATGTCCAGTATCAATTTCCATTATCAATGTCCAGTATCACTGCTCAGTATCAAGATCCAGTAGCAATGTCCAGCCTCAATGCCCAGTATCAATGTCCAGTATCAAGGTCCAGCCTCAATGCCCAGTATCAATGCCCAGTATCAATGCCTGGTATCAATGCCCAGTATCAATGCCCAGTATCAATGTCCAGCCTAAATGCCCAGTATCAATGTCCAGTATCAAGGTCCGGTCTCAATGCCCAGTATCAATGTCCAGTATCAAGGTCCGGTCTCAATGCCCAGTATCAATGCCCAGTATTAATGCCCAGTATCTATGCCCAGTATCAAGGTTCGGTCTCAATGCCCAGTATCAATGCCCAGTATCAACGCCCGGTATCAACGCCCCGTTTCAATATCCAGGATCAATGTCCGGTCTCAATGCCCAGTATCAATGCCCAGTATCAATGCCCTGTATTAATGTCCGGTATCAATGCCCAGTATCAATGTCCAGTGTCAATGCCCAGTATCAATTCCCGGTATCAATGTCTGGTATCAATGTCCAGTATCAAGCTCCAGTATCAATGTCCAGCCTCAATGCCCAGTATCAATGTCCAGTATCAATGCACAGTATCAATGTCCAGTATCAAAACCCAGTATCAATGTCAAGTATCAATGCCCGGTCAATGCCCGGTTTCAATGCCCAGTATCAATGCCCAGTTTCAATGTCCGGTCTCAATGCCCAGTATCAATGCCTTGTATAAACGCCCGGTATCCATGTCCGGCATCAATGCCCAGTATCACTGCCCAGTATCAATGTCCGGTATCAATTTCCACTATCAATGTCCACTATCAATGTCCAGCGTCAATGCCCAGTATCAATGTCCAGCGTCAATGCCCAGTATCAATGTCCAGTGTCAATGCCCAGTATCAATGTCCAGTATCAATGCACTGTATCAATGTCCAGTCTTAATGCCAAGTATCAATGCCTTGTATCAACGCCCAGTATCAATGCCCAGTATCAATGCCATGTATCAATGTCCACGATCAATGTCCACGATCAATGTCCACTATCAATGTCCAGCGCCAATGCCCAGTATCAATGTCCAGTATCAATGCACAGTATAAATGTCCAGCATCAAAACCCGGTATCAATGTCACGTATCAATGCCCGGTATCAATGACCGGTGTCAATGCCCAGTATCAATGCCCAGTATCAATGTCCAGTGACAATGCCCAGTATCAATGTCCGGTATCAGTGTCCAGTGTCAATGCACGGTATCAATGTCCAGTATCAATGCACGGTATCAATGCCCAGTATCAATGTCCAGTCTCAATGCCCAGTAACAATGCCCAGTATCAGCGCCCTGTATCAATGCCCAGTATCAATGTCCGGTCTCAATGCCCAGTATCAATGCCTTGTATAAACGCCCGGTATCCATGTCCGGTATCAATGCCCAGTATCACTGCCCAGTATCAATGTCCGGTATCAATATCCACCATCAATGTCCACTATCAATGTCCAGTGTCAATGCCCATCACCAATGTCCAGTATCAATGCACAGTATCAATGTCCAGTATCAATGCACGGTATCAATGCCCAGTATCAAGGTCCGGTATCAAGGCCCAGTATCAATGTCCAGTCTCAATGCCCATTATCAATGCCCAGTATCAACGCCCTGTATCAATGCCCAGTATCAATTCCCAGTATCAATGTCCAGTATCAATGTCCAGTATCAATGTCCACCATCAATGTCCAGCGTCAATGCCCAGTATTAATATCCAGTATCAATGCACAGTATCAATGTCCAGTATCAATGCCCGGTATCAATGCCCGGTATAAATGCCCAGTATCAATGCCCAGTATCAAAGTCCGGTCTCAATGCCCAGTATCAATGCCCAGTATCAATGCCCGGTATCAATGTCCTGCCTCAATGTCCAGTATCAATGTCCAGTATCAATGCATGGTATCAATGCCCAGTGTCAATGCCCAGTATCAATGTCCAGCGTCAATGCCCAGTATCAATGTCCAGTGTCAATGCCCAGTAGCAATGTCCAGTATCAATGCACAGTTTCAATGTCCAGTATCAATGTCCAGTATCAATGCCCGGTATCAATGCCCAGTATCAATGTCCAGTATCAATGTCTATTATCAATGTCCGGTATCAATGTCCGGTATCAATGTCCAGTATCAATGCCCAGTATCAATGTCCAGTATCAATGTCCAGTATCAATGCCCAGTATCAATATCCATTATCAATGTCCAGTATCACTGCTCAGTATCAAGATCCAGTATCAATGTCCAGCCTCAATGCCCAGTATCAATGTCCAGTATTAAGGTCCGGTCTCAATGCCCAGTTTCAGTGCCCAGTATCAATGCCCGGTACCAATGCCCAGTATCAATGTCCAGCCTCAATGCCCAGTATCTATGTCCAGTTTAAAGGTCCGTTCTCAATGCCCAGTATCAATGCCCATTATTAATGCCCAGTATCAATGCCCAGTATCAATGTCCGGTATCAACGTCCACTCTCAATGTCCAGCGTCAATGCCCAGTATCAATGTCCAGCATCAATGCCCAGTATCAATGTCCAGTGTCAATGCCCAGTATCAATGTCCAGTATCAATGCACAGTATCAATGTCCGGTCTTAATGCCCAGTATGAATGCCTTGTATCAATGCCCAGTATCAATGCCCAGTATCAATGCCCGGTATCAATGTCCGGTATCAATGTCCACTATCAATGTCCACTATCAATGTCCAGCGTTTATGCCCAGTATCAATGTCCAGCGTCAATGCCCAGTATCAATGTCCAGTGTCAATGCCCAGTATCAATGTCCAGTATCACTGCACAGTATCAATGTCCGGTCTTAATGCCCAGTATCAATGCCTTGTATCAACGCCCAGTATCAATGCCCAGTATTAATGCCCAGTATCAATGTCCGGTATCAATGTCCACTACCAATGTCCACTATCAATGTCCAGCGTCAATGCCCAGCATCAATGCCCAGTATCAACGTCCAGCGTCAATGCCCAGTATCAATGTCCAGTGTCAATGCCCAGTATCAATGCCCAGTATCAATGTCCTGTATCAATGTCCAGTATCAATGCCCGGTATCAATGCCCAGTATCAATGTCCAGTATCAATGTCTATTATCAATGTCCGGTATCAATGTCCAGTATCAATGTCCAGTATCAATGTCCAGTATCAATGTCCAGTATCACTGTCCAGTATCAATGTCCAACCTCAATGCCCAGTATCAATGTCCAGTATTAAGGTCCGGTCTCAATGCCCAGTATCAATGCCCAGTATCAATGCCCGGTATCAATGCCCAGTATCAATGTCCATCCTCAATGCCAAGTATCATTGTCCAGGATCAAGATCCGGTCTCAATGCCCAGTATCAATGCCCATTATCAATGCCCAGTTTCAATGCCCAGTATCAATGTCCAGCCTCAATGCCCAGTATCAATGTCCAGTATCAATGCCCAGTATCAATGCCCAGTCTCAAGGTCCGGTCTCAATGCCCAGTATCAATGCCCGGTATCAATGCCCAGTTTCAATATCCAGTATCAATGTCTGGTCTCAATGCCCAATATCAATGCTCAGTATCAATGCCCAGTATTAATGTCCAGTATCAATGCCCAGTATCAAGGTCCGGTATCAAAGTCCGGTATCAATGTCCGGTATCTATGTCCGGTATCAATGTCCGGTATCTATGTCCGGTATCAATGCCCAGTATCAATGCCCAGTATCAATGTCCAGTTTCAATACCCAGTATCAATGCCCAGTGTCAAGGTTCTGTACATCGATTCAAAACCCTCATTGTCTGTCGTCTTTTCCTGTGCTTCAACTTTTAGTCTCCAGAGCCTGTGGTCTTCCTGTGCCCTGATCCTTACTTTCCCCTCTTTAATGTCTCTTCTTATATCTAGAGACATTACTTGGGACCACTTCTCCTTCTACTCTACCTTTGGGTGCGTTGCTGGTCTCAACCAAACCTTCACATTACATACATCTGACTTCAGTTCATACATTCTCACCCTCCCGCTTCAATAATCCTTTAAGGTTCTCCCTTTTTGTCTTTCTTTTTAATTGACATGATAAGATTAACAGATACAACAAAATAATCGACTGTGCAATCACGAACATATGTGAGGTGATTCGAATCCAAGGAGGGATCTCAATGTTGAGTCCCACATTCCTCCATAGAGGGGTAATCATTTCTTTTATTTCCTCCCTTGGTTTCTCATTTCTCTGGTGTAGCATGGAATAATGTTTGTGGGACAGCTCTATGTCCTTTAACAATTTACTTAGATGTTCGGGTAATGGCGGGATATCGTACCCAAAACGCGATATGTACTCCTGGAGCTTCAGTAAAATACTTTTAACTGTGATACTGACATGTTTGTCGTCTGAGATAGTAATTATACTTTCTTGTGCTACTTATGTCTCCACCTGGGGTTTGAAGCAAAAGGTGGGATCTTTAACTGGGCACCAAGTGTCCTGGTATACTCTATACCGACTTTTGCTGGTGGTGACACAGTATGTCCCATTTCCCTTGTACACATACCTGCGGCGGAGCATGATCGTGAGTCATCACTTCCATGATACAGCTTGTAGGCTGCCTGTTCTCGTGCTCAAACCCACATGCCGGCCAGTGGAAAGGATTCAGATTATAGGGGCACAGTACCACATGTGTACCCCCTCTCTGACATCCCTCCAGACTAACACCGGTTATCAAGTCTTCCAACTTCACCACATACTGAGCGGTTCTATAATGCTTCACATAGAAACATAGAAACATAGAAAATAGGTGCAGGAGTCGGCCATTCGGCCCTTCGAGCCTGCACCACCATTCAATAAGATCATGGCTGATCGTTCCCTCAGTACCCCTTTCCTGCTTTCTCTCCATACCCCTCGATCCCTTTAGCCATAAGGGCCATATCTAACTCCCTCTTGAATATATCCAATGAACTGGCATCAACAACTCTCTGCAGTAGGGAATGCCACAGGTGAACAACTCTTTGAGTGAAGAAGTTTCTCCTCATCGCAGTTCTAAATGGCCTACCCCTTATCCTAAGACTGTGTCCCCTGGTTCTGGACTTCCCCAACATCGGGAACATTCTTCCCGCATCTAACCTGTCCAGTTCCGTCAGAATCTTATACGTTTCTATGAGATCCCCTCTCATCCTTCTAAACTCCAGTGTATAAAGGCCCAGTTGATCCAGTCCCTCCTCATATGTCAGTCCAGCCATCCCTGGAATCAGTCTGGTGAACCTTCGCTGCACTCTCTCAATAGCAAGAATGTCCTTCCTCAGGTTAGGAGACCAAAATTGAACACAATATTCCTGGTGAGGCCTCACCAAGGCCCTGTACAACTGCAGTAAGACCTCCCTGCTCCTATACTCAAATCCCCTAGCTATGAAGGCCAACATGCCATTTGCCTTCTTCACCGCCTGCTGTACCTGCATGCCAACTTTCAACGACTGATGAACCATGACACCCAAGTCTCGTTGCATCTCCCCTTTTCCTAATCTGTCGCCATTCAGATAATATTCTGCCTTCGTGTTTTTGGCCCCAAAGTGGATAACCTCACATTTATCCACATTATACTGTATCTGCCATGCATTTGCCCACTCATCTAACCTGTCCAAGTCACCCTGCAGCCTCTTAGCATCCTCCTCACAGCTCACACTGCCACCCAGTTTCGTGTCATCTGCAAACTTGGAGATATTACATTCAATTCCTTCATCCATGTCACCGTTCCGAATTACCCCAATGTTTTCCACCCAGTATACTGGTATGGGTCATTGCGACTGATCCACTGGTATTGTAAGCACTATCCCAATTATCGACTGTTTGCTCTGACCACAGTTGCACGGGACTGGGTGTGCTTCGGAGGCTGACCGTAACTGACACAGATTCAGGAGGTTGTCATAAACACTTGAAGCCTTTAGGTGCTTGTTACTGATCCACGATGGTACGAGGCCTTGTTTTCAATCTTCCAAATTACTGCGCCCCTCATTTAACAACCAGGCTCCATACACGACACACACATCATTCTGGGCAGCCCGTTCCGATTCTTCCCGACCCTCCTTTATTAATGGTCTGAGCGTGAGTCACCACCTCAGCCAACATCTCCTTTAGATGGATTGTCATCACTTGGTCTTCCTGTAATTCCTGACTCTCAATGTCACTCCCCTCCCCCAGTATTTTCTTTAGCTGCTCCCTTAGAATATTTACTTGCAATTGCAACTGCGCGTTGTCCATGCTATTGATGTTCCCGTATTAAATGCCGTGGCCACATCATTCATCAGTCCCCTTTATCATCTCCCCAGCCCGTGTGGCTGTTGCTTATTGGTTTGTACGCTTCCCCTGACTTTCATCCCCGTAATTCTTCTGGTAGAATTGTTTGAACATTTCTTTTAACAACCGCTCTATAGCTTTTCCGTCTCTGGCGGGCACCACCGGGGCAATTGTAACTCCGTTAGATTAAGAATAATCGATGCGACTTCATAATACATGGTATGATGCAGTAATTTTCCTGTTGGGATTAACACCAGCCCATTTTTCGGCCTGGGTGTCGTCATGGGACATTGAACTTCTTTACCCTGAGTCTCCGCGATTTTTGGGAGATGCTCTAACCTGCTCACAACTAGTTTGTTCGCATTAACTGCTTTTGGAGGATCCAAGGTTACGCAAGGGTCAAATCCTGCTTCCAATTCGTACCCGACCCGGAATCCTGCCACTGCCGGTTAAAAACAATAGCCGCACCTCCCCCCACACCTCGCCCGACCTGGCCACACACTCACAAATCCCTTGCTCCGTCTTCCAACATTTCTCCCAACACAACTTCACCCCTTTCTTAGTTCCCGTGGTCCCCCTGTTCGAGTTATTACCCAACTTCTCCCATTCCGTTGATGCGTTAATTTTACTCCTGTCTGTTTTCTGTAGCCACCCATGGGGGTGCTCCCTTTACGTTCCAGACAAACCCGCCTACCCTCTTTCACCCGTACCTTTGTGGTGGTGATGTTCACCTTTGGGCAGGACACTGATACCTCCCCAACTTTGTTTGTGGTTTGCCTGGAGTACTTGGTCGCATTTAACACTTGCCATCCTGGCCCATTCCCAGCATGAGCGTAGGCACTTGTGACCTTATTACCCATGTTGCCCCACCCCCTGAGTAAGAGTGGCTGGTTCCTCCCACACACCATATGTAAGGAATGTTTTGGTGTCTCCCTGATCTCCCTACCCTGCTTTAATCAGGATCATCCACAAGCCCATCCACTGCCTCCATCTCATCTCCTGTCCTCAACTCGATTCGCTTCTATAGAAACAAACTCACAGAATAGCAATGCTCTGTGAGGGGTCTCCCATTCACTTAAAGCACACTCATATTTAGCTTTCACCTTTCGATAGGCTTCACGTTCCGATCACCGCTTCCCTTTCCCCTTGTCCCGATGCTCGGGCTTCTTCAGGCTCGGGGTGGAGGAGGAGGAGGTGTCCAAAGCACCCTGGGTCTCGGCCCCCGACCACTTCGCCTCACTGCCCCATCCCCTGAGGTTTCCTCATTGGCATGTATTCAACTGTCATTGTATAAACTGACCAAAGCTGTACACCGTGAGAACACTGACCACTCGGTGGTGAACTTGTGGGAGACACTCCTAACAGTTATAAAAGGGGAAGCTCCACCCACCTTCATCACTTCAGTGCTGCCTAATAAAGGTTACTGGTCACAGAGTGACCTTCTCTCAAGTATGGGCCTCGTATGCATTTATACTGTATAGTAAGGACATATTATTGGCGACGAGAAACTTGGATTTAAACCACGCGAGCATGGCCACTAGCAGCAAAGACGAGAAGTACTGTGTTGGTGATGATTAGGACAATTTTATTGAGAGACTACAGCAAAGTTTCGTCACTGAGGAATGGCTGGGACAAGATTCGGCCGACAAACGCAGGGCTCATCTCCTGACAGTTTGTGGATCCAGGATGTACTTCCTGATGAAGGACCTTCTTGCACCAGAGAAGCCGGCGGACAAGACTTTTGAAGAGCTCAGTAAGTTGATCGGGGAACACTTTAAACCAGAGGGCAGCATGCACATGGTGAGACACCGGTTTTACACGCACCGGCGGCGAGAAGGGCAAAGTGTTCCAGACTTCGTGGCAGACCTCCGGCGACTGGCAAGCCTATGTAAGTTCCCAGATGCAGGCAGAGCGGAGATGTTGGGAGACTTTTTTATTGAGGGCATCGGGCACGCTGGGGTTTTCAGGAAACTGATTGAGACCAAAGACTTGACCCTGGAAACGGCGGCTTTGATGGCCCAGACATTTATCTCAGGGGAGGAAGAGACCAGAATGATATTTGACAAAAATCTTGGCTTAAATGCAGCAAATAGACAGAGAGTCAACATTGTTAACGCGGCACACAGTTCTCCAGGCAGACAGGGGCAATCGGACATACCCGAGCATGTAGTCAAACCCAAAGGGGGAATTCAACAGAGACAATGGCTAGCTGAACGGCGATCCATGCCATCGCAAGGACAATGCGACCAGTAATGGGGCCATCAACATCTGTCAATGGTGCGCTTAAGGACAGTTACAGAGACAGTCAGAGACGATCGACTGGTAATGGACCTTTGTTTCCAACAGCGGCTCATGTTGGAGGTGTGGAGGCAAACACAGCCAGAGCTTGCAGGTATCAGCAATATACCTGCAGAAATTGCAACGTCAGCGGTCACTTGGCGCGTATGTGCAGGAAGCCTGCAGCCAGGTTGATGTACGAGGAGGACGGGCCCGATGTAAGCCCTACGAGGCCAAATGGACACTGGGGGAAATCGCTGGAAACTGAAGTTCAGCGAGTTCATGTGGAGCACATATACAGTTCAGACACCAGGACGCCACCGATAATGATGAAAGTGCTCCTCAATGGCATCCCAGTATCAATGGAGCTAGACACGGGGGCCAGCCAGTCCCTGATGAGTATCAATCAGTTTGACAATTTGTGGGTGTCCAAGGCCAGGAGGCCAAAATTAGTGCCGATTGACGCACAGCTACAGTCATATACAAAGGAGATCATTCCGGTGCTAGGCAGCGCCACGGTAGTCATGACCCACAAAGGTTCAGAGAACAGGTTGCCACTCTGGATTGTCCCTGAGGACGGTCCCGCACTGCTGGGGAGGAGTTGGTTTGTTGTCATGAATTGGAAATGGGGCGATGGCAATAAAATTTCTTCTGTGGAGCGAATATCATGCTCACAGGCCCTGGACAAATTTGACTCACTATTTCAACCGGGCATTGGCACTTTCATGGGGACCAAGGTAGTGATTCACATAAACCCGGACGCCAGGCCAGTACACCACAAGGCCAGAGTGGTGCAGTACGTGATGCGAGAAAAGATAGAAGGCGAATTGGACCGCCTGCTGAGGGAAGGCATCATCTCGCCAGTCAAATTCAGTGACTAGGCGAGCCCGATTGTGCCGGTGCTCAAGGGGGATGGGTCGGTCAGGATATGCGGCGATTACAAGGCCACCATCAATCGGGTGTCACTCCAAGACCAGTACCCGCTACCAAGAGCGGAGGACCTCTTTGCGACGCTATCCGGTGGCAAACTTTTTTCAAAATTGGACCTGACCTCAGCTTACATGACCCAGGAGCTGGCGAGTGAGTCGAAGAAGCTGAGCACCATCACGACACACAAGGGGTTGTTTGAGTCTGTTCAGGATTCGCTCAGTCGCCGTGATCTTTCAACAAAACATGGAAAACCTCCTCCAGTCGATTCCAAGGACGGTGGTTTTTCAAGACTGTCATGTATTCAACCAGCATTGTAACCCATGTATAATCTGACCTAAGTTGTACACTGTGAGAACACTGACCACTAGGTGATGAACTTGTGGGAGACAATCCTAAACTAGACCTTCAGATATGAAAGGGGAAGCTCCACCCACTTCCTGCACTTGAGTGCTATGGAATAAAGGACAGGTCACAGACTGACCTTCTCTCAAGCATGGGCCTCGTGTGCATCTATACTGTATAGTAATGGCGACAAGAAACTGGGATTTAAACCACGCGAGCATGGCCGCTAGCAGAACAGACGAGAGGTACTGTGTTAAGGAATGGTTGGGATAGAGATTCAACATTGTTAAAGCAGCACACAGTTCTCCAGGCAGACAAGGGCAGTTGGGCATGCCCCAACATGTAGTCGAACCCAGAGGGGGAGTTCGACAGAGACAATGGCAAGCTGAACGACAATTCACGCCATTGCAAGGGACAATGCGGCCAGTAATGGGGCCATCAACACCTGTTAATGGCGCACTCAAGGGCAATAACAGGGGCAGTCAGGGACGATCGACTGGCAAGGAACCTTTTGTTTCAAACAGCAGCTCATGCTGGAGGCGTGGAGGCACACACTCAGCCGGAGTTTGCAGAGGTGAGCAAAATACCTGCAGAAATTGTAGAAATGAACACTGGGGGAAATCGCTGGAAGCTGAAGTTCAGCGAGTTCTTGTGGAGCACGTATACAGTTCATACACCAGGACACCACCAATAATGATGAAAGTGCTCCTCAATGGCATCCCAGTATCAATGGAGCTAGACACGGGGGCCAGCCAGTCCCTGATGGGTATCAAACAGTTCAAAAAGTTGTGGGCGTCCAAGGCCAGGAGGACAAAATTATCACCGATTGACGCACAGCTACGGACATACACAAAGGAGATCATTCCGGTGCTAGGCAGCGCCACGGTAGTCGTGACCCACAAAGATTCGTAGAACAGGTTGCCACTTTGGGTTATCCTGGGGGACGGTCCCGCACTACTGGGGAGGAGTTGGCTTGCTGTCATGAACTGGAAATGGGGCGATGTTAATGCAATTTCCTCTGTGGAGCGAGTATCATGCTCACAGATCCTGGACAAATTTGACTCATTATTTCAACGCGGCATTGGCACTTTCATGGGGGCCAAGGTAGTTATTCACATAAACCCGGACCCCAGGCCAGTACACCACAAGGCCAGAGCGGTGCCGTACGTGATGCGAGAAAATATAGTTGGCGAATTGGACCGCCTGCTGAGGGAAGGCATCATCTCACCAGTCGAATTCAGTGACTGGGCGAGCCCGATTGTGCCGGTGCTCAAGGCGGATTGGTCGGTCAGGATATGTGGCGATTACAAGGCCACCATCAATTGGGTGTCACTCCAAGACCAGTACTCATTACCGAGAGCAGAGGACCTCTTTGCGACGCTATCCGGTGGCAAACATTTTTCAAAATTGGACCTGACCTCAGCTTACATGACCCAGGAGCTGGCGAGTGAGTCGAAGAAGCTGACCACCATCACGACACACAAGGGGTTGTTTGAGTACAACAGATGTCCGTTCGGGATACGCTCGGCCGCCGCGATCTTCCAACGAAATATGGAAAGCCTCTTCAAGTCGATTCCAGGGACGGTGGTTTATCAGCACGATATCCTCATTACGGGTTACGATACTGAAGAAGACCTCCACAACCTGGAGGAGGTGCTACACAGACTGGACCGGGTAGGTCTGTGACTGAAAAAGGCAAAGTGTGTCTTCCTAGCTCCAGAGGTAGAATTCCTGGGGATGAGGGTAGCAGCAGACGGGATCAGCCCTACTGCGTCCAAGACGGAAGCGATCCAGAGAGCACCCAGACCCCGTAACACGACGGAGCTGCGTTCATTCCTGGGGCTACTGAACTATTTTGGTAACTTTCTTCCCAAATTGAGCACGCTGATAGAGCCGTTACACGTGCTCCTACGCAAAGGTCGCGAATGGGTCTGGGGGGACAGCCAGGAAAGGGCTTTTAATAGAGTATGCAATTTGTTATGTCACAACAATCTGTTAACGCTATATGACCCATATAAGAAACTTGTGTTTCCTATGGTGTCGGGTGTGTGTTGCAGAATGTGAATGTCAAGGGTCAATTACAGCCGGTAGCTTATGCCTCCAGAAGTCTGTCGCAGGCAGAAAGGGGCTACGGGATGGTAGAAAAGGAGGCGCTCGCATGTATATATGCGGTAAAGAAAATGCACCAGTACCTGTTTGGCAGGAAATTTGAGCTGGAGACAGATTACAAACTTCTAACGTCCCTTTTGGCCAACAACAAGGCCATAAATGCAAATGCATCGGCCCGCATACAGAGGTGGGCACTCACGTTAGCCGCCTATGACTATACAATCGGCACTGACCGGACACCGAAAACTGCGCCGATGTACTCAGCAGGCTCCCACTAGCCACCACTGCGGGGACTACCGAGCATGCTGCTGAGATGGTCATGGCTGTTGAAGCTATCAGAAGCGTAGGCTCACCCGTGACTGCCGTCAGATTAAAGTCTGGACAAATAGAGACCCGCTATTGTCTCTAGTCAAGAAATGTGTCCTGAATGGGGACTGGGCAGCCACGTACAGGGCATGCCCTGAGGAATTTAAATCATTTCACAGGCGCAAGGATGAACTCTCGATTCAGGCCGATTGTCTACTGTGGGGAAACCGTGTAGTCATGCCCCAGATGGGCAGAGAGGTGTTCATCAGAGAACTCCACAATGGGCACCCGGGCATTGTCATGATGAAGGCAATTGCCAGGTCACATGTTTGGTGGCCAGGGATAGACGCAGATCTGGAACTTTGTGTTCGCAGGTGCAACACATGTGCTCAGCTGGGCAAGGCACCTAGGGAAGCTCCCCTTAGCCCCTGGCCATGGCCCACCAAGCCATGGTCACGCATCCATGTGGACTACGCAGGTCCTTTCATGGGAAGAATGTTTTTGGTTGCAGTAGACGCCTACTCCAAATGGATCGAGTGTGACATTTTAAATTCAAGCACCTCCTCTGCCACGGTAGAAAGTCTACGGGCAATGTTCGCCGCCCACGGTCTACCGGACATCTTGGTCAGCAACAATGGCCCGTGATTCACAAGCACTGAATTCCAGGACTTCATGGCAGGCAATGGAATTAACCATGTTAGAACGGCAGTGTTCAAGCCGGCCTCAAACGGCCAGGCAGAACGAGCAGTGCAGATAATCAAACATGGGATGCTCAGAATCCAAGGGGGTTCCCTACAATGCCGCTTATCATGCCTCCTGTTGGCCTACAGATCCCGACCACATTCACTCACAGGGGTTCTACCTGCAGAGCTGCTAATGAAAAGGATGCTCAAAACCCGGTTATCCCTTATACACCCCACCATGAAAGAAATTGTCGAGAGCAGGCGCCAGTCACAATATGACTACCATGACAGGAATGCGAGGGCGCGATGTATTAATGTAAATGACCCTGTTTTTGTCCTCAACTACGCTGCAAGGCCCAAATGGCTCACAGGCACTGTGGTTGCCAAAGAGGGAAATAGGATTCTGGTAGTTAAACTTACCAATGGACAAATTTGCCGCAAACATGTGGATCAAACAAAAAGGAGGTTCAGCAACCCCATAGAAGAAGCAGAGGAAGAACACGATGTAGAGTTCACTCCACCACAGGTGACCGAACACAGGAACCAAAGGGAGGAGAGCCCAGTCACTGTGGGCAGTCCGGATAGGCCTGAGGCACCGCATACAGCAGACAATCAGGCCAGAGCCCAACAACCGGAGCCCCAACTCAAGCGCTCTACAAGGAAGCGTAAACCACCAGAGAGAATCAACCTGTGATCCCAATAAAAATTTTGGGGGGAGGTGATGTCATGTATTCAACCAGCATTGTAACCCATGTATAATCTGACCTAAGTTGTACACCATGAGAACACTGACCATTTGGTGGTGAACTTGTGGGAGACACTCCTAACCTGGACTTTCAGGTACAAAAGGGGAAGCTCCACCCACTTCCTGCACTTGAGTGCTATGGAATAAAGGACAGGTCACAGACTGACCTTCTCTCAAGCATGGGCCTCATGTGCATTTATACTGTATAGTAAGGACGTATTAAAGACGACATCCTCATCACGGGTTACGATACTGAAGAACACCTCCACAACCTGGAGGAGGTGCTACGCAGACTGGACTGGGTTGGTCTGCAACTGAAAAAGGTGAAGTGCATCTTCCTAGCTCCAGAGGTAGAATTCCTGGGGATGAGGGTAGCAGCAGACGGGATCAGACCCACTGCGTCCAAAATGGAAGCGATCCAAAGAGCACCCAGACCCCGTAACATGACGGAGCTGCATTCGTTCCTGGGGCTCCTGAACTATTTTGGTAACTTTCTTCCCAAATTGAGCATGCTGTTAGAGCCGCTACACGTGTTCCTATGCAAAGGTCGCGAATGGATCTGGGGGGACAGCCAGGAAAGGGCTTTTGATAGAGCATGCAATTTGTTATGCTCCAACAATCTGTTAACGCTATATACCGATCTAAGAAACTTGTTTTAACGTGCGATGCATCTTCTATGGGGTCAGGTGTGTGTTGCAGCATGTGAATGCCAAGGGTCAGTTACAGCCGGTAGCTTATGCCTCCAGAAGTCTGTCCCAGGCAGAAAGGGGCTACGGGATGGTAGAAAAGGAAGTGCTTGCATGTGTATATGCAGTAAAAAAAAATGCACCAGTACCTGTTTGGCAGGAAATTTGAGCTGGAGACAGATCACAAACTCCTAACGTCCCTTTTGGCCGACAACAAGGCCATAAATGCGAATGCGTCGGCCCGCATACAGAGGTGGGCACTCATGTTAGCCGCCTATGACTATACAATTCGGCACAGACCGGGCACTGAAAACTGCTCCAATGCACTCAGCAGGCTCCCACTAGCCACCACCGAGGGGGCAACCGAGCATGCTGCTGAGATGGTCATGGCTTTTGAAGCTTTCGAAAGCGAAGGCTCACCCGTGATAGTCCGTCAGATCAAAGTCTGGACAAATAGAGATCCGCTACTGTCTTTAGTCAAGAAATGTGTCCTGAATGGGGACTGGGCAGCCACGTACGGGGCATGCCCTGAGGAATTTAAACCATTTCACAGGCGCAAGGATGAATTCTTGATTCAGGCCGATTGCCTACCATGGGGAAACCGAGTAGTCATGCCCCAGATGGGCAGAGAGGTGTTCATCAGAGAACTCCACAATGAGCACCCGGGCATTGTCATGATGAAGGCAATTGCCAGGTCACAAGTTTGGTGGCCAGGGATAGATGCAGACCTGGAACTTTGTGTTCGCAGGTGCAACACTTGTGCCCAGCATGGCAATGCGCACAGGGAAGCCCCCCCTTAGCCCCTGGTCCTGGCCCGCCAAGCCATGGTCATGCATCCATGTGGACTACGCAGGTTCTTTTATGGGAAAAATGTTTTTGGTTTTAGTAGACGCCTACTCCAAATGGATTGAGTGTGACATTCTCAATTCAAGCACATCCTCTGTCATGGTCGAAAGTCTACGGGCAATGTTCGCCGCCCATGGTCTACCAGACGTCTTGATCAGCGACAATGGCCCATGATTTACAAGCATTGAATTCCAGGATATCATGGCAGGAAATGGTATCAACCATATCAGAACGGCACCGTTTAAACCGGCCTCAAACGGCCAGGCGGAACAAGCAGTACAGATAATCAAACAGGGGATGCTCAGAATCCAAGTGGGTTCTCTACAAAGCCGCTTATCACGTCTCCTGTTGGCCAATAGATCCCAACCACACTCACTCACAGGGGTTCCACCCGCAGAGCTGCTAATGAAAAGGACGCTCAAAACCAGGTCATCCCCTATACACCCCACCATGAAAGAAATTGTTGAGAGCAGGCGCCGGTCACAATATGACGACCATGACAGGAATGCGAGGGCGCGATGTATTGATGTCGATGACCCTGTTTTTGTCCTCAACTACGCTGCAGGGCCCAAATGGCTCACAGGCACTGTGGTTGCCAAAGAGGGAAATAGGATTCTGGTAGTTAAACTTACCAATGGACAAATTTGCCGCAAACATGTGGATCAAACAAAAAGTAGGTTCAGCAACCCCATAGAAGAAGCAGAGGAAGAACACGATGTAGAGTTCACTCCACCACAGGTGACCGAACACAGGAACCAAAGGGAGGAGAGCCCAGTCACTGTGGGCAGTCCGGACAGGCCTGAGGCACCACAAACAGCAGACACTCAGGCCAGCGCCCAACAATCGGAGCCCCAACTCAGCCGCTCTACAAGGGAGCGTAAACCACCAGAGAGACTAAACCTGTGATCCCAATAAGACTTTCGGGGGGGAGGTCATGTATTCAACTGTCATTGTAACCCATGTATAAACTGACCTAAGTTGTACACCATGAGAACACTGACCATTTGGTGGTGAACTTGTGGGAGACACACCTAACCTGGACTTTCAGGTATAAAAGGAGAAGCTCCACCCATCTTCTGCACTTCAATGCTGGCTAATAAAGGTTACTGGTCACAGTAACCTTCTCTCAAGTGTGGGCCTCATGTGCTTTTGTACTGTATCGTAAGGACATATTACTCATCATCCCACAGCACAGGTGCAAGACTTACATTGATCAAGCTCATCACAGTTCCTTGGGCCTTGGCCCGCTTGTTACTCCTGTCTCCGGGGTTATACAGCTTGCATTACTTTAGATGAAACCATTTTACTCGCTTCAGCAGCTGAATCGCATAGACCACAGTACTTGCCTTATCTCCGATGGTATATGGTCCTTTATATGATGGCTCAAATGCTCCTACTCTGGGATCATTCCTGACCATTACCTGATCCCCTACCTTCCATTCCTGTGTAACCCGGCGTTCCAACAACGTTTTATTCTGTTGCTGCTGCCTGCCCGTATTGTTAGCAGTCCCCTCAGAGTATCGTACAGATCACTGACACACTTGTCCCGTGTGACCACTTTAACCTGTGTTTCAGTCAGGACTGGTGCCAACATGAGTCGGGTCCTCATCGACCTCCCTGTCATCAGCTCATGCAGGGAGTGTCCCTTACGTTTAGAGAGACTGGCTCTGATATTCATCAGTAGCAGGGGTAGGACCTCATCCCATTTCTCCGGGATCTCATCTATCTCATTCCTAAGCCTCTCTTTTAAGGTCTGATGCGTCCTCTCTCCTGGACCCGCTGATTGGGGGTTATACCCAACGTGTCACTTTCCCTGTATCCCAGCAGTTTCAGGGTGGCCTACATTACTGGTCCGGTGAAATACTTCCCTGATCTGCCTATACCATCAGGGGCAGTCCCCACCGAGAAAACACTTCCCTCACCAGAATCTTGGCCATGTTTAATGCTGTCGCCGCCCTAAAAGGAAAAACTTCGATCCATTTCGAAAAGATCCACTAATACCAGACAATATTTATTGACCATACTTGTGGTGGGCAGTGGCCCAATGAAATCTGCCTGTATAGACTGCCATGGTCCCTCTACCCTCCTCGTATGCCCTGATATAGCCTTCCTCAGGTGGGGGTATTGGCTGCACACACTAAACAATTCTCAAAATAATCCCTTACATTTTCCCTGAGCTGGGGCCACCATCACATAGCCACTTCATTCCAAGTCGTTTCAGGCCCTGGCTCCCCGGACCCCAAATGAGCGAGCTGCAAACATTCTTCCCTGCACTGCCCAGGCACGACCCATCGATACCCCTGGAATAACATTCCCTCTCTCACTGCTACATCTGCAGCTCCGAAAGGTCCCTCCACAGGCTTCGCTCTGACCTCATCCCCAATCACCATATTAAGATCTGCATCTTGCAGCTGAGCCTGTTTTAAGTCGGGCGGCGATTGTATCTCCTCAGGTCCCTTGTTTCCCTTTACAGCTGTGATCTGTCCAGATCGGTACGGGTCCCAAGGTATCCCTTCCCCTGCCCCTGCTTTGGCCACTATATCCGCCTTCTGATTCCCTTCCCACTTAGGCTCTGTCTGGGAATGCGCTTTAACCTTTTGGATGTAGTAATTCTGCTGTTTACTACCCGTGACGTCTAGAATGACTTTTTACAGACGGGCTGTCACCAACGGCTTCCCATCTGATGACGTGAACCCTCGCCTAGCCCATATCACTAAATACTCCGTGTAGGAGTTGCAAGTGAACATGGAGTCTGAACATAACGTATATGGGGTTGGTTATTCACTGGGGTGTGTGACTACATGCATTACAGCCGCCAGTTGGGCCTGCTGTGCACTCAAAGTGATGGGGAGCTTTATAGCCTTCTCTATCCCTGTCTCTGGATCGTAAATCCCGCAACCTGTCTTTCTTTCTCCGTTCGTCACTGAACTAGACCATCCTCATAAAAGTCTCCACCTGTGGAGATCACCCTGGCCGTATTCTATTCCTTGCAGTACTTACCATTATATCTGCACCGTCCAACAAAAGGTCATCCAGTCTATTCCCAATTACCAGCTCTCGGTCCGTAACCCTGCAGGTTGCTGCACTTTAAGTGCCCATTCAACCATCTCTTAAAAGTGGTGAGGGTTTCTGCATCCACCACTCTTCCAGGCAGCGAGTTCCAGATCCCCACAACCCTCTGCGTAATGAAGCCCCCCTCAAATCCCCTCTAAACCTTCCACTAACCACTTTAAAACTATGCCCCCTCGTAATAGACCCCTCCACCAATGGAAATAGACCCTTACTATCCACTATATCCAGGCCCCTCAATATTTTGTACACCTCAATGAGGTCTCCGCTCAATCTCCTCTGTTCCAATGAGAACAAACCCAGCCTATCCAATCTATCCTCATAACTAAGATTCTCCAATCCAAGCAGCATCCTCGTAAATCTCCTCTGCACCCTCTCTAGTGCAATCCCATCCTTCCTATAATACAGCGACCAGAATTGCACACAGCACTCCAGCTTTGGCCTAACCAAAGTATTATACAATTTAAGCATAACCTCCCTGCTCTTATATGCTATGCCTCAGCCAATAAAGGCAAGCATTCCATGTGCCTTCTTAACCACCTTATCCACCTGGCCTGCTACTTTCAGGATCTGTGAACAAGCACTCCAAGATCCCTTTGTTCATCTACACTATTAAGTGGCCTACCGCTTAATGTGTATACCCTTTCCTTATTAGCCCTCCCAAAGTGCATCACCTCACATTTCTCTGAATTAAATTCCATTTGCCACTGCTCTGCCCATCTGACCAATAGATTGATATCCTCCTGCAGCCCTGACTTTCCTCTTCATTATCAACCACACAGCCAATTTTAGTGTCGTCTGCAAACTTCTTAATCATACTCCCAATATTTAAATCTAAATCATTGATATATACAACAAAATGCAAGGGACCCAGTACTGAGCCCTGCGGAACCCCACTGGAAACATCCTTCCAGTCACAAAAACATCCATCAACCATTACCCTTTGTTTCCTATCTCCAAGCCAATTTTGGATCCAACTTGCCACTTTGCCCTGGATCCCAGTCTACCATGCGGGACCTTATCAAAAGCCTTGCTAAAGTCCACATATACTACATTGTATGCACTACCCTCATCGACCCTCTTGGTTACCTCCTCAAAAAATTCAATCAGGTTAGTCAAACATTATTGTGTTCCTAACACAGATGAGACTGCACACAAGGAGGTTAAAGTAACAGTGAAGTGACCTCAGTCTTTATTAAGACACTCCAGAGTGAGGAACAGGCCTTAGGGGCTGGCTTATATACAATGCTCCCAAGGGATGCTGGGATCCCTTGGGACTTCAGGGGATGTGCTCCCTGGTGGCGGAACATAGGAGTGCATGCTTTACAGATACACAACATCACTCCCCTGCAAAGTCAAAGTGAAAACTATTTACAAGCTGAGGCAGTCGGGAGCCTTACTTTCCCTGGTGGACCGACTCGGTATAAATGTCTGTTTTGGTGTGTTGGCTGTGCCCTCGCTGGGCTGGCATGTTGTTGGCCCTGCAGGGCTGTTGGGCGTGATGGGTTCAATTTCCTGGTCCGGGGTGGTGTCGTTGATCCTTTGGGTGTGTTGGGGGAAACCCCGAGGTAGAAATAAATCTACTCCGAGACTACGTTAGAGAGTTTGAAAACACACACAGTTTATTACATACAAGGATCCAGGAGAGCTGTAAAAGCTACAACTCAATTTGGGATTACAAGAAATGAGTATTTAAAGCCATAAACTGCAAAGGTCACACGTCACTGCTTATCCATCTGTCATTGCGAAAAGGTCTACTCAACAATTCTTTTTTTCGCCTTTGTCCAGGCTTACTTCCTCATCTTCGGCCAGTGTCTGGTGTTAATTGGTTTCTTTCTTGCTCATCGTCTTGTGACCTTTTCGCAATTGCTTATTTCATTCTGTCATTAATTATGTAAATACAAGCACAGCAATCTTGCACTACCGCGATTAACCCTTCAGGTGTGTGTTGTGGGCTCGAAAAAGGTGATGTCTGCTGTGGGTTGTTTTGGGCAGTCTGTGAATCGCAGCCTCGTTTGGTCCAGGTGCTTTCTGCAAATTTGTCCATTGTCTAGTTTGACTACAAACACCCTATTCCCTTTTTTAGCTATCACCGTGCCCGCGATCCACTTGAGACCATGTCCATAGTTTAGCACATACACAGGGTCATTCAGATCAATTTCCCGTGACACAGTGGCGCAACCATCGTTTACATTTTGTTGCTGCCGCCTGCTCTCTACCTGATCATGCAGCTTCGGGTGAACCAGCGAGAGTCTGCTTTTAAGTGTCCTCTTCATGAGTAGCTCAGCCGGGGGCACCCCTGTGAGCAAGTGGGGTCTCGTGCGGTAGCTGAGCAGTACTCGGGACAAGCGGGTTTGGAGTGAACCTTCTGTGACTCGTTTAAGGCTCTGTTTGATTGTTTGTACTGACCGCTCTGCCTGCCCATTGGAGGCTGGTTTAAACGGGGCCGAGGTGACATGTTTGATCCCATTGCGGGTCATGAATTCTTTAAATTCGGCACTGGTGAAACATGGCCTGTTGTCACTGACCAGTATGTCAGGCAGGCCGTGGGTGGCAAACATGGCCCTCAGGCTTTCAATGATGGCGGCGGTGGTGCTTCCCGACATTATTTCACATTCAATTCATTTTGAAAAAACATCCACCACCGGCAGGAACATTTTACCGAGAAACGGGCCCGCATAGTCGACATGGATCCTTGAACATGGTCTGGAGGGCCAGGACCACAAACTTAGTGGTGTCTCTCTGGGAGTGTTGCTCAACTGAGCACACACGTGGCATTGCCGTACACAGGACTCTAAGACAGAGTCGATACCGGGCCATCATACGTGGGATCTGGCTATTGCTTTCATCATTACTATACCCGGGTGTGTGCTGTGGAGATCCGAGATGAACATCTCCGATTCCCCTTTTGGGTAGCACTATGCGGTTACCCCATGACAGGCAGTTTGCCTGAATGGACAGCTCGTCCTTTCGCCACTGGAATGGCTTGATTAGCTCTTGCATTTCAACGGGGATGCTGGCCCAGCTCCCATGCAGTACACAGTTTTTTACGAGGGATGGCAGAGGATCTTGGTTGGTCCAAGTCCTAATCTGGAGAGCCGTGACAGGTGATTTATCATTTTCAAATGCTTCCATGACCATCAACAAGCCTGCGGGCTGTGCCATCATCAACAAGTTTGCAGGCTGCACCATTTCCACCCCCGTGGTGGGCAATGGTAGCCGACTGAGAGCATCCGCACAGTTCTCGGTGCCTGGCCTGTGGCGGATGGTATAGTTAGCGAGTGCCCACCTTTGAATGCGGGCTGAGACATTAGTATTTATCCCCTTGTTTTCAGCGAACAGGGATATAAGGGGCTTGTGATCGGTTTCCAGCTCAAATTTGAGGGCAAACAGGTACTGATGCATTTTCTTTACCCCGAACACACACTCTAATGCCTCTTTCTCAATCATGCTGTAGACCCTCTCGGCCTTAGACAAGCTCCTGGAGGCATAGGCGACAGGTTGCAACTTCCCCGCAATGTTAGCTTGTTGTAATACATACCCGACTCCGTACGACGACGCATCACATGCTAGCACAAGTCTTTTACATGGGTTATACAATACAAGCAGCTTGTTGGAGCATAAAATATTTGTGGCTTTCTCAAAAAGAATTACTTGTTTTTTTTCCCCATACGCAGTTCTCACTTTACGCACTAACACATGTAGGGGCTCTCAGAGGGTGCTTAACCCTGGTAGGAAGTTACCAAAATAGTTGAGGAGTCCCAGGAATGACCGCAGCTCCGTGATGTTCTGTGGCCTGGGCATGTTCCTGATAGCCTCTGTCTTGGCATCTGTGGGCCGAATGCCGTCCGGCACGATCTTTTTCCCCAAAAACTCCACTTCTGTTGCCATGAAGATGCATTTCGACCTCTTCAGCCGCAGCCCTACGCGATCCAGTCACTGGAGGACCTCCTCCAGGTTTTGTAGGTGCTCGACGGTGTCCCGACCCATGACCAATATGTCGTCCTGAAAAACCACCGTGCGTGGTACCGACTTGAGTAGGCTCTCCATGTTTCTCTGGAAGATCGCGGCAGCCGACCGAATTCCAAATGGGCATCTGTTGTCGATAAACAGTCCCTTGTGCGTGTTGATGCAGGTGAGGCCCTTCGAAGACTCCCCCAGCCCCTGCATCATGTAGGCCGAAGTCAGGTCGAGTTTGGTGAACGTCTTGCCTCCTCCAGCGTTGCAAATAGGTCGCCTGCCTTAGGTAGCGGGTATTGGTCTTGTAGCGAGAAACGATTAATAGTTACTTTATAATCGCCGCAAATCCTGACTGTGCCATCATTTTTGACTACTGGAGCAATCGGGCTGGCCCACTCGCCGAATTCCACTGGGAAGATGATGCCCTCGTGTTACAGCCTGTGTCCAGCTCGATTTCCACTCTATCCCTTATCATGTGAGGTACCGCTCGTGCCTTGTGGTGAATGGGTCGTGCCTCTGGGACCAAGTGGATCCACACCTTCGCCCCGGAAAAGTTTCCAATGCCTGGCTCAAAAAGGGAAGGAAATTTGTTAAAAACCCGGGTACATGAGGCCTCATCGACATGTGATAGCGCTCGGATGTCATCCCAGTTCCAGCGGATTTTGCCCAGCCAGCTCCTTCCAAGCAGTGTGGGGCCATCGCCTGGGACAATCCAGAGTGGCAGTTCATGCACCGTGCCCTCGTAGGTGACCTTGACCATGACGCTGCCCAGGACAGTGATAAGTTCCTTGGTGTACGTTCTTAGCCTCGTGTAGATGGGGCTCAGGACTGGTCTGAGTGCCTTGTTGCACCACAGTCTCTCAAACATCTTTTTACTCACGATGGATTGGCTAGCGCCAGTGTCCAGTTCCATGGCTGCGGGTAAGCCATTCAATTTTACATTTAACATTATAGGTGGACATTTCGGCATCTGCCTCCTCTCTCTGAGGCTCGAAATTGCTTTGATCCATCATGGACCGATCTTCCTCTGCCACGTGGTGGTTAGCAGATTTTGCAGAGCAAGCAGCTCGTCTGCAAGCTCGTTGGAGGTGCCCCATTGTTCCACAGCTCTTGCAAACATACCCTTTGAAGCGGCATGAATAGGCTGAATGGAACCCTCGACAATTCAACAACGTGTGAATTGCCTTGCAGTCAACCTTTGTTGCGGACTCTCAGTCATCTAGGTCACCTGAGGTCTGCTGGCAGTTGCAGACTCGTGGTTTCTGCCCTGTACATTTCTGCTCGCAAACACAGTTCCAGTTAATTTATGAACATTGCTAGCACTTGTGTGCTGAGAGATTTGTTTGGTGTTATCACTGGTGGACATAAACGCCTGTGTTATCGCAATGGCCTTACTGAGGGTCGGTGTCTCGACAGTCAAAAGTTTTTGTCGGATGGTCTCGTGGCCAATGCCCAGTACAAAACAGTCTCTGAGCACCTGCTCCAGGTAGCCATCAAACTCAAGTCGCCTTAGCTCGGCGACGTAGCTCACCACTTCCTGACCTTCAGATCGCTGGCACGTGTAGAACGTGTAGAACTGATACCTCACCATCAGCACGCTCACCCTCAGGTTAAGATGCTCCTGAACCAGTGTACACAGCTCCTCACATGACTTATCTGTGGGTTTCACCAGAGCCAGAAGATTCTTCATGAGGCTGTAGGTCGGTACCCCGCAAACTGTGAGGAGGACCGCTCTCCTTTTTGCAGCGCTTCCTTCTCCGTCCAGCTCATTGGCTACAAATTACTGGTCTAGCCGTTCGACATAGGCTTCCCAGTCCTCACCCTACGAGAACTTCTCCAGGATGCCCACAGTTTGCTGCATCTTTGCATTGGATTCGTATTCTCGTCGCCAGTTATTGTGTTCCTAACACAGATGAGAATGCACACACGGAGGTTAAAGTAACAGTGACCTCAGTCTTTATTAAGGCACTCCAGTGTGAGGAACAGGCCTTAGGGGCCGACTTATATACAGTGCTCCCAAGGGATGTTGGGATCCCTTGGGACTTTAGGGGATGCGCTCCTTAGTGGCGGAACATGGTAGTGCATGCTTTACAGATACACAACAAACACGATCTTCCCTTAACAAATCCGTGCTGACTCCCTAATTAATCCTTGCCTATCCAAATGTAGATTATCCTGTCTTTCAGGAATTTTTCCAATAATTGTCCCATCACTGACGTTAGGCTGACAGGCCTGTAATTACTCGGCCTATCCTTTTTTTCCCTTCTAAAGCAAGGGTACTACATTAGCAGTCCTCCAATCCTCCGGCACCATGCTCATATCCAAAAGAGACTGGAAAATGATAGAAACATAGAAACATAGAAAAATAGGTGCAGGAGTAGGCCATTCGGCCCTTCGAGCCTGTACCGCCATTCAATAAGATCGTGGCTGATCATTCCCTCAGTACCCCTTTCCTGCTTTCTCTCCATACCCCTTGATCTCTTTAGCCGTAAGGGCCATATCTAACTCCCTCTTGAATATATCCAATGAACTGGCATCAACAACTCTCTGCGGCAGGGAATTCCACAGGTCAACAACTCTCTGAGTGAAGAAGTTTCTCCTCATCTCTGTCCTAAATGGCCTACCCCTTATCCTAAACTATGTCCCCTGGTGCTGGACTTCCCCAGTATCGGGAACATTCTTCCCGCATCTAACCTGTCCAGTCCCGTCAGAATCTTATACATTTCTATGAGATCCCCTCTCATCCTTCTAAACTCCAGTGAATAAAGGCCCAGTTGATCCAGTCTCTCCTCAGAAGTCAGTCCAGCCATCTCTGGAATCAGTCTGGCGAACCTTCACTGCACTCCCTCAATAGCAAGAACGTCCTTCCTCAGATTGGGAGACCAAAACTGAACACAATATTCCTGGTGAGGCCTCACTAAGGCCCTATGCAACTGCAGTAAGACCTCCCTGCTCCTGTACTCAAATCCACTAGCTATGAAGGACAACATGCCATTTGCCTTCTGTACCTGCATGCAAACTTTCAATGACTGATGAACCATGACACCCAGGTCTCATTGCACCTCCCCTTTTCCTAATCTGCCGCCATTCAGATAATATTCTGCCTTTGTCTTTTTGCCCCCAAAATGGATAACCTCACATTTATCCACACTATACTGCATCTGCCATGCATTTGCCCACTCACCTAACCTGTCCAAGTCACCCTGCAGCCTCTTCGTGTCCCTCTCACAGCTCACACCGCCACCCAGTTAAGTGTCATCTGCAAACTTGGAGATATTACACTCAATTCCTTCATCTAAATCGTTAATGTACATTATAAAGAGCTGGGGTCCCAGCACTGAGCCTTGCGGCACTCCACTAGTCACTGCCTGCCATTCTGTAAAGGACCCGTTTATCCCGACTCTCTGCTTCCTGTCTGCCAACCAGTTCTCTATCCACGTCAGTATATTACCCCCAATACCATGTCCTTTGATTTTGCACACCAATCTCTTATGAGGGACCTTGTCAAAAGCCGTTTGAAAGTCCAAATACACCACATCCACTGGTTCTCCCTTGTCCACTCTGCTAGTTACATCCTCAAAAAATTATAGAAGATTTGTCAAGCACGATTTCCCCTTCATAAATCTATGCTGACTTGGACCGATCCTGTCACTGCTTTCCAAATGTGCTGCTATTTCATCCTTAATGATTGATTCCAACATTTTCCCCACTACTGATGCCAGGCTAACCGGTCTATAATTACCGTTTTCTCTCTCCCTCCTTTTTTTAAAAGTGGTGCTACATTAGCTACCCTCCAGTCCATAGGAACTGATCCAGAGTCGATAGACTGTTGGAAAATGATCACCACTGCATCCACTGTTTCTCGGGCCACTTCCTTAAGTACTCTGGGATACAGACTATCCGGCACCAGGGATTTATGGTCAAGGCCTCTGCTATTTCCTCTTTTACTTCGCTCAACAACCTGGGATGCATTTCATCCAGGCCTAGGGACGTATCTACTTTCAAAGCTGCTAAACCCCTTAATACTTAATCTCTCATTTTATTTATTTAATCCAGAATATCACACTCCTCCTCGATAGCAATATCTGCATTACCCCTTTCCTTTGTGAAAACAGATGCAAAGTATTCGTTGAGAACCCTCCTAGCATCTTCCGCCTCCACACAAAGATTACCCTCAAGGTCTCTAATAGGCCCTAACCTTTCTTCAGTTACCCTCTTATCCTTAATATATTTATAGAACATCTTACATTCCACACTCCTTCCACTGAACACACACGAGCCCTCCCCAGATAACCCAGGTTAGTGGCTAGCTTGGGTCAGCCAGATAAACACATCCCACGATATTATTTAAATTAGAGCACAGGAGTTCTCCTTGGTGTCTGGACCAACACTTCAAAGAACAGATGATCTGGTCATTGTCACAGTGCTGTGTGTGGGAGCTTGCTGAGAACAAATTGTCTGCTGTGTCTCCTACATTACAGCAGTGGCTGCACTTCATTGGCTGTGAAGCGTTTTGGCACGTCCTGAGGTTGTGAAAGGTGAACTCGGCTGCTCGTCTTCAAAACAGTGCCATGGGATCTTTTACATCCATTGGGGAGGGCAGACGGGGCCGCGGTTTAACGTCTCATCCAAAAGACGGCATCTCCGACAGTGCATCACTCCCTCAGTACTGCCACTCTGACAGTACAGTGCTCTCTCAGTACTGCCCCTCCAACAGTGCAGCGCTCCCTCAGTACTGCCCCTCCGACAGTGCAGCACTCTCTCAGGACTGCCCCTCCAACAGTGCGGCGCTCCCTCAGTACTGCTCCTCCAACAGTGCAGCACTCCCTCAGTACTGCCTCTCCGACAATGCGGCCCTCCCTCAGTACTGCCCCTCCGACAGTGCGGCACTCCCTCAGTACTGCCCCTCCGACAGTGCGGCACTCCCTCAGTACTGCCCCTCCAACAATGCAGCACTCCCTCAGTACTGCTCCTCCAACAGTGCAGCACTCCATCAGTACTGCTCCTCCAACAGTGCAGCACTCCCTCAGTACTGCCTCTCCGACAATGCGGCCCTCCCTCAGTACTACCCCTCCGACAGTGCGGCACTCCCTCAGTACTGCCCCTCTGATAGTGCGGCACTCCCTCAGTACTGCCCCTCTGAAGGTGTGGCGCTCCCTCAGTACTGCCCCTCTGCTAGTGCAGCACTCCCTCAGTACTGCCCCTCCGACAGTGTGGCACTCCCTCAGTACTGCCCCTCCGACAGTGCGGCCCTCCCTCAGTACTACCCCTCCGACAGTGCGGCACTCCCTCAGTACTGCCCCTCCGACGGTGCGGCACTCCCTCAGTACTGCCCCTCCAACAATGCAGCACTCCCTCAGTACTGCCCCTCCAACAGTGCAGCACTCCCTCAGTACTGCCTCTCCGACAATGCGGCCCTCCCTCAATACTGCCCCTCCGACAGTGTGGCACTCCCTCAGTACTGCCCCTCCGACAGTGCGGCACTCACTCAGTACTGCCCCTCCGACAGTGCAGCACTCCCTCAGTACTGCCCCTCGACAGTGCGGCACTCCCTCAGTACTGCCCCTCCGACAGCGGCACTCCCTCAGTACTGCCCCTCTGATAGTGCGGCACTCCCTCAGTACTGCCCCTCCGAAGGTGTGGCGCTCCCTCAGTACTGCCCCTCTGCTAGTGCAGCACTCCCTCAGTACTGCCCCTCCGACAGTGTGGCACTCCCTCAGTACTGCCCCTCCGACAGTGCGGCACTCCCTCAGTACTGCCCCTCCGACAGTGTGGCACTCCCTCAGTACTGCCCCTGAGTGTCGGCCCAGATTTTGTGCCCAAGTCTCTGGAGTGGGGCTTGAAATCTCAGCCCTCTGACTCCGAGGCGAGGGCTGTCCAGTGAGCCCGGGCTGAAACCCTGCGCTGTATAAATACAAGTATTTATTTTTCTTCATCGGTGAGTAATAACTCGGATGGATTTCGTGCCGAGTGTATTAGAGCCCCTGAAGCAAAATCTCAACAAGCCTTACAAATTTATACAAACATATCAATGTAGCTCATTATAGAACATTTCACCCAGTGAGTCCCTAGGGGCAGGCACTCCCAGTACTGCTGAGGCAACTTTCAGTAATTGGGCAGGTGATAGCAATATTCTGACAGGAACTGTTAAAATTCCTTTGCATCACTTAATTTCTCTTAAACCGTACTGTCTGTGAGAGGGAAGAATCCTGGTTGGTGGGTGCAATATTGTGGAAAAATTCAGATAAAGTCATTTCTGAGGCAGTGTGATTCCTCCCTCCATCTTCTTTAATTTCTGATCCCTTATTTACAACTCAAGTATTTTCAGGAATGAAGGTAAAGGTATTTAGGCCAAATAAGCTTGTAACTTTCAAACTCCACCTCCTCCCCATATCCCTCAACTCCACCCAGCCCCTTTCCTCCCCATATCCCTCAACTCCACCCAGCCCCTTCCTCCCCATATCCCTCAACTCCACCCAGCCCCTTCCTCCTCATATCCCTTAACCCCTCCCACCCACCTCCTCCCCATATCCCTCAACTCCACCCAGACTCTTCCTCCCCATATCCCTCAACTCTACCCACCCACCTCCTCCCCATATCCCTCAACTCCACCCAGCCCCTTCCTCCCCATATCCCTCAACTCCTCCCACGCACCCACCTTCTGTCTCTGATGGTGAGGTTTCAGGCAGAGTTGGAGGGGTAGACATGAGTCCGGTCCTCAGGACTCCACCCTGTAGAACAGAATCCAGCCCATTGTCTGCATCCATCTCCTATTCCAACTCACTCATTCCCAGCCCCTAAAACCTATGAAACTCCCGACATCCCTCAATCTTCCATTCCTCCAACAATCTATAGGCTGCATTTATGAGCCATACTTGATGTCCCAAATCATTACCCCATCTCACTTTAACCCATGGTAATATCTTTACTGTGGCCTCAGCTTCTCAAATGTCGATACAAAGAGTGGGCCGTGAATGATCAGCTGGACCCTGAGTGCTCGCGGGACCTTGTCACGAGATTGCCTTGTGCACCAGGCAAGGGAAGTGACTGATTGACTATCCATGTAACAGCAAACTAGCAACCTTTTGGAAAAGTACAAGTTCAAAGTAGGGTTTCCAATCCTCCAGGATGGTCCTGGGGCTTCGAGGAATTAAAGACTAATTTCCCGCACACTGTTGCAAGCAACTGGGGAAAAAATGATTGGGGCATGTAATATATGTGGGCAGAACTAATGAAGTACAGAGACAGGATGAGTTGCTGGTCATGTGCTTGTTTTACTAGGCCAGAGCGAACTGAGCATGCTCATAGCAAACCATGTGACAAACCATGTGATGGTATTTTACGTTGCCTTTGCGTTAAAAAATGTATGTATTTCATATACAACAAAACTATAGTCCCACCTTCCCAGCATTACATGTAGCACATAACAAAAACTCCTGGCTTTTTTTCTTCTAAATGAATAACAAATCCAGTTTAAGAACAGGTTTGTGGTGCCTTCCTGATCTCCCAACAGAAGGTTTAGGTGTTGAACCAATTTTCGGGCTGTTTTACTTTTGTTCTGAACTCGAAGACGTTCCTGTTTCTATCTCAGACTTGTTTGAACCTATATTTTTCACTTCAATCCACATTGCTGACAAGTGATTCTAGATCACTGTCCAATCCAGGCCAATAAACAAAGGTTATTGCAATTGATTTCATACTGACGATCCCTGGATGCTCAGTATGGAGTTCGGCCAGAATTCTATCTCTCACAGAAGTAGGTACCATCACTCTGTTTCCCCATGTGATGTAACCTTGCTTCCAGGACTGTCATGTCTTGATGCTTGGGGTCACTAGACACCAGGGGGGTGCCACTGTCAGAGGCCATCGGGCTGTACGCGCCTGGTATACAAGTGCTGGTACCATGTCTTGTAATCACTTTGGGCATGAATAAAGTGGAGTAGGTTTACACCTGAGTGAGTTTACAGTAACAAGTCTTTTGAATCATTATATACTTAACATTTGGCGACGAAGTAACTTCAGAACCTTCGCATGCACAATGGGCACTATTGGAATTCTGGAGAGATTCGTGGATGGTGAGGATTGGGTGGATTTTATCGACCGCCTAGATCAGTATTTTGTGGCCAACAACATGGCGGGAGACGATGATGCAGTTCGGCGCTGGGCGGTTTTCCTCATCATTTGTGATTCAAGAATATACGGCCTCATGAAGAATCTGCTCTCGTCTGGCATTCCAACGGACAAAGAATACAAGGATTTTTGTGCTTTGGTTCTTGACCATCTCAAGACAAATGAGGGGATCATCATATCAAGCTATCGCTTCTACACACATGTTCATGCTGAGGGCCAGGATGTGTCGGGATTCGTTGCCGACCTGTGACGTCTTGCTGAGCCGTGTAAGTTTGGGGATGTGTTGGAAGACATGCTGCGAGATTTCTTCGTGATAGGCATCAACCATGATGTGATTCTTCGGAAGTTATTGGCTGCAGAGACACTGGATTTGAGCAAGGCCATCGCAACTGCCCAGGCATGCATGGCGACTGATGATAATTTGAGGCAAATATCATCGAAGAGTCGGAGCTCCACAGCAAGTACTGTAAACAATATTGTGTTGTCGTCTGGCAGGGCTGCTTATGGCAGGGCCTACTCGACTGCTTACGTGAAACCTGTAGCTGCTCAAAGTCCGCCAACTGGTACGAATCCGATTTCACCCTGTTGGTATTGTGGGAGCAATCATCGGCCTCTTCAGTGTCGGTTTAAACAATACTACTGTAATGGCTGTTCCAAAGTGGGGCATCTTCAGAGAACGTGCCCACAACTGAGCAAGCGTGCTGCCGCTCATCACATTGGTAATGATGACCAGTCTAATGCTGGCCCGGATACACAACCCACAGAGGAAGTGTACGGTCTGTATTCATTCTTGGGAAGGAGCCAGCCAATAATCATTCATGTGAATTTGAATGGCGTGCCTGTATCAATGGAGCTGGACACGGGTGCGAGTCAGTCGATAATGAGCCAAAGGACATTCGACAAGCTGTGGGACACTGAGGCTGTGAAGCCTAAGCTGAGTCCAGTCAATGCCAAGTTGCGTAGTTACACTAAGGAACTCATACCGGTGATTGGCAGTGCAGTCGTCAAGGTGTCATATGATAGTGTGGTTCATGATCTACCATTATGGATCGTCCAGGTAATGGTCCAACGCTGTTCAGCAGGAATTGGCTCGAGAAAATCAAGTGGAATTGGAACGATATCAAAGCATTGTCATTGGTGGATGACACTTCATGTGCTCAAGTGTTGAAGAAGTTTCCTTCTTTGTTTGAACCGGGCATTGGTAATTTTATGGGAGCCAAGGTGCAGATTCACCTGGACTCCAATGCAAGGCTTGTCTATCACAAAGCTCGGTCTGTTTCGTACATGATGAGGGAGAAGGTTGAAATTGAGCTTGACAAGACTCCAACGTGAAGAGGTCATATCACCGGTCGAATTTAATGAGTGGGCCAGTCCTATTGTTCCTGTATTGAAGAGTGATGGCACTGTCAGGATTTGTGAAGACTACAAGTTTACGATTAACCAATTTTTGAAATAGGATCAGTATCCATTACCGAGGGCTGATGACCTGTTCGCCATGCTAGCTGGTGGAAAGTTGTTCACTAAACTAGATCTGACATCAGCCTAAATAACAGAGGAGCTTGTCGACACTTCGGAGAAACTTACCTGTATCAACACCCATAAGGGACTGTTTGTCTACAACAGGTGTCCTTTTGGAATTCGTTCAGCTGCAGCTATATTTCAGAAGAATATGGAAAGTCTAGTAAAGTCCGTCCCTAGAACTGTCGTGTTTCAAGATGACATTCTGGTCACAGGTTGTGACACTGCTGAAGATCTGAACAACCTTGAGGAAGTTCTACATCGACTGAACAAAATGGGACTCAGGCTGAAACGTTCGAAGTGTATCTTCATGGCACCTGAAGTTGAATTCCTGAGCAGGAAGATTGCTGCTGATGGCATCAGGCCTACTGATTCGAAAACCGAGGCCATCAAAAATGCACCCAGGCCTCAGAATGTGACGGAACTGCGTTCATTCCTTGGGCTACTCAATTACTTCAGTAATTTTTTACCCGGATTGAGCACTTTACTAGAGCCACTGCACATGCTACTTAGAAAAGGCGACAACTGCGTCTGGGGAGTGTCTCAAGATAGAGCCTTTGAGAAAGCTAAGAATCTGCTCTGTTCAAACAAGCTGCTTGTTCCTTATGATCCGTGTAAGCGTCTTGTATTGGCCTGTGATGCTTCATCATATGGGGTTGGCTGTGTACTCCAACAAGCAAATGAGTCGGGTAAGCTACAACCTGTTGCCTATGCTTCGAGAAGTCTGTCTAAAGTGGAAAGAGCTTACAGTATGGTACAGAAAGAAGCTTTGACCTGTGTGTATGGGGTCAAAAAATGCATCAGTACCTGTTTGGTCTTCGCTTTGAACTTGAAATGGATCACAAGCCACTCATTTCATTGTTTTCGGAAAACAAAGGTATTAATACCAATGCATCATCCCGTATCCAGAGCTGGGCGTTGTAATTGTCTGCCTATGATTACGTCATCCGTCATAGGCCTGGCACTGAGAATTGTGCCGATGCACTGAGTCGTCTGCCATTGCCCACACCTGAGGTGGAGACGCCTCAACTTGCAGATCTACTGTTCATAATGGATGCTTTTGAAAGTGAAGGTACCCCTGTCACTGCTCAACAAGTTAGGATCTGGACCAGCCATGACCCCATTTTATCGGTTGTGAAACGTTGTGTCCTTAGTGGTGATTGGTCTGCAATACCCATGGAGATGTGTGATGAGACCAAACCTTACAACCGTCGCAAAGACGAACTATCCATTCAGTCAGATCGTTTACTGTGGGGTAATCGTGTTGTTATGCTCAAGAAAGGCAGAGAAAAATTTCTACGTGAACTACATAGCACTCATCCTGGCATTGTCATGATGAAAGCCATTGCCAGGGCTCATGTTTGGTGGCCTAGAATTGACTCTGATCTGGAATCATGTGTGCATCAGTGCAACACTTGCATGCAGCTAAGTAAAGTACCAGTGGAATCTCCACTGAGTCTTTGGTCATGGCTATCTAAACCATGGTCGAGGATACACAGTGATTTTGCAGGCCCTTTCCTGGGAAAGATGTTTTTTGTTGTGGATGCATATTCAAAGTGGATAGAGTGTATTATTATGTCATCCAGTACGTCTACAGCTACTATTGAGAGCCTTCGTGTCATGTTTGCTACTCATGGTTTGCCTGACATTGTTGTGAGCGACAACGGATCTTGCTTCACAAGTCTGGAGTTTCAAGAGTTCATGAAACGCAATGGTATTAAACATGTGAGGTCAGCCCCGTTCAAACCTGCTTCTTATGGTCAAGCAGAGCATGCTGTCCAAACGATCAAGCAGAGTATGAAACGTGTAACTCAGGGTTCACTGCAGACTCACTTGTCCTGCATACTAATCAGTTACATGACCAGACCTCACATGCTTACCGTGGTCTCCCCTGCTGAACTACTGATGAAGAGAAATCTCAAGACCAAGCTCTCTGTTGTTCAACCCAATTTGAATGATCGTGTTGAAAACAGATGTCAAAGTCAGCAATTGTATCATGATCGTGCTGCTGTGTCACGTGATATTTCTGTCAACGATCTGGTTTATGTACTGGACTATGGTCAAGGTCCCAAGTGGATCGCCGGCACTGTTACAGCGAAGGAGGGTAACAGAGTGTTTATTGTCAAGAATGGGCAAACATGCAGGAAACATGTTGATCAATTGAAACTGCGGCACATGGATAAACTGGAACCGCTTGAGGAAGATGCAGTCAGTGACCAACCAACCAATGTTCATTCATCAGAGGACTTTACTCTCATTACCGAACCTGGACTTTCAGTCTCTGACATGGTCATTGCCACTCCCATCAGATCGGCTACTCAGCCTCCAGTCATAACTGACTCAGAACGCTTGCCCAGAATTGGAGTTGAACTGAGACGATCAACTCGTGAACGGAAAGCCCCAGACCGTCTTAATTTGTAAAAAAAACTGATATTAAGATCTTGAAAGGGGGATGTTGTTATGTATTTATGCTTGGGGTCACCAGACACCAGGGGGCACCACTGTCAGGGGTCATTGGGTTGTACATGTGTGTGCAGGCCCTGGTATATAAGTACTGGTACTATGTCTTGTAGTCACTTTGGGTGCAAATAAAGTGGACCAGGTTTACACCTGAGTGAGTTTACAGAAACAAGTCTTTTAAGTTATTATATACTTAACAAGTTACAATGACAATCCAGTACGATGGTTATGGAATGGTTTCATTTCTGTGTCCGTACAGTGATCAGTCCGTCCATTCAAGGAGTTTCCACACACTCTATTCAGTACAGTCCTTTTGAATCTTATCTACAATTTCCATTACATTCAGGGGAAAGTCTTTGTCAACTGCACCTAGCGTGAAATTCCCACCTTCATTCCCAGCACCAGGCCTCATGTGGCAACCTGGACAAGGCATCTGCCATTGCATTTTGCTTTGAAGTGCGATATTCAATTGTGAAGTCATACTGTGACAATTACACTGCCCATTGCAGGGATGGCAGATTTGGGCCCCGATATTGTGAAGAGTGATTTGCGATCAGTTATCAGGAAATGTTGGAATTTCCTGATCTGTTAAATCTGCATGCAGTTCCTTTCGCTCTTTGTGAGAGCTCTTGATGCAAACCCGATTGGTTTCTCTCAGCCATCATCCATTGCGTGGCTTATGACAGCTCCCACAACATAACTACCATAACTAACTTAAGCTCATGCTCTGTGTCACAGTGCACAAGTAGAGCATTGCCAGACAGACTTCTCTTACCAGCGTCGTAAGCTTCCTGTTGTGCTTTCGTCCACTTCCAGTGGACATCCTTCTTGAGGAGCTCATTTATGGAGCTAACCTGGACACTAGCTCAGGTATGATACATCGTGGACCATTCCAAGAAAAGATATTCATTCAGACACGTTCCGTGGCTTTGGAGCATTGATGTCAGCATCAACCTTTCCCTTCACTAGCTGCAAGCCATTTGCATCAACTTGCAGACCAAGATGGCAAGTTGGATCCAAAATTGGCTCAGAGGCAGGAAGCAAAGGGTAATGGTTGATGGGTGTTTTTGTGACTGTTAGGATATTTCCAGTGGGGTTCCGCAGGGCTCAGTGCTGTTATGTTAGAAGGATCATCAAATGAGGTCACATGGGTTGAACCGAAGAGCAAAAAAGGGGCGATCACACTCTGGGAGTGTACTATATACCCACAAACAGTCAGAGGGAGATAGAAGAGCAAATATATCGAAAAATGTCTGAGAAGTGTAAAAACTATAGGGCAGTAATAGTAGGTGTCATGTATGTATGCTTGGGGTTACTAGCCACCAGGTCAGAGGTCACTGGATTGTACGCACGTGTGCGCGGCCCAGGTATAAAAGGCAAGTTATCATGTAATGTAATCACTTTGGGCCCTAATAAAGTAGAGCTCGGTTTGTACCTGTGTTAGTTTACAGTACTCAGTCTATCGAGTTATTATATACATAACATTTGGCGACAAGGTAACTCAAGAACCGTCGCATGTAAAGATGAGTACAATTGGAAGTCTGGAAAGATTCGTAGAGGGAGAGGACTGGGCAGATTTTGTAGCTCGCCTGGACCAGTACTTCGTGGCCAACAAAATGGAGGAACCCACTGACGCAGTTAGGCGCAGGTCGGTCTTTCTCACGGTTTGCAGTCTGAAAATCTATGGACTCATAAAGAATCTTCTCTCGCCTGCAAGTCCAACGGACAAGGACTATGAGGAATTGTGTGCTCTGGTATGTAACCATCTCAAACCAGAAGAAGGCATCATCATCTCACGATATTAATTCTACATGCAGATTTGTTCTGAGGGCCAGGATGTGTCGGAATTCGTTGCCGACCTAAGACATCTAGCTAAACCATGAAAGTTTGAAAATGTGTTTGGAGACATGATGCGGGACTTCTTTGTAATCAGCATCAACCATGAGATGATCCTACGTAAGCTGCTGGCAGCGGAGACGCTGGATTTGAGCAAGGCCATCACAATTGCCCAATCATGCATGACGACGGACAAAAACTTAAAGCAGATATCATCGAAAAATCGGAAATCGGCAAGTACTGTAAACAAAATTGTATCGTCGTTTGGCAAAACTGCATATGGCAGGGCCTACTCGACTGCGTATGCGAAACCTGTAGCTGCCCAAAGTCCACCAACGGGAATGAATCTGATTTCACCGTGTTGGCATTGTGGGGGCAATCATCGGCCTCATCAGTGTCAGTTTAAACAGTACATTTGTAAAAGGCTGTACGAGACTGGGGCATCTCCAGTGCATGTGTCCGCAACTGAACAAGCGTGCTGCGACACACCACGTGGAGGATGATGACCAGTACAGCACGGATCCAGATATGCAATCTGAGATACCAGAGGAGGAAGTGGACTGTATTCGTTCCTAAGAAAGAGCCAACCGATAATGATTAATGTGAAACTTAACGGTATGCCGGTACCAATGGAATTGGACATGGGTGCAAGTCAATCAACAATGAGCCAGAAAGCATTTAACAAGCTGTGGGATACTAAGACTGTGAGGCCTAAGCTGAGTCCAGTCACTGCCAAATTGCGTATGTACACTAAAGAACTCATAATGGTAATTGGCAGTGCAGTAATCAAGGTGTCGTATGATTGTGCAGTTCATGATTTACCATTATGCAGTGTTCCAGGCAATGGTCCAAGCTGTTCGGCAGGAATTGGCTAGAAAAAATCAAATGGAACTGGAACAATATCAAAGCGTTGTCATCGGAGGAGGATACTCCATGTGCTCAAGTGCTGAGCAAGTTCCCCTCACTGTTTGAACCAGGCATCAGCAATTTCACGGGAACCAAGGTGCAGGTCCACGTGGACTCGGGTGCAAGACCCATCCAACATAAAGCTCAGGCAGTTCCGTACATGATGAGGGAGAAGGTCAAAATCAAACTGGACAGACTGCAGCGTGAAGGGGTCATATCACCGGTCGAATTTAACGAATGGGCCAGCCCCATTGTTTGTGTGTTGAAGAGTGATGGCACTGTCAGGATTTGTGGCGGCTACATGGTTACGATCAACCGAGTTTCGAAACAGGATCAATAACCGTGACCGAAGGCTGATGACCTGTTTGCAACGCTAGCCGGGGGTAAGTCGTTCACTAAACTGGATCTGACATCGGCCTACATGACGCAAGAGCTGGTCGAGATGTCGAAAAAACTTACGTGCATCAGCACTCAAAAAGAACTGTTTATCTACAACAGGTGTCGTTTCGGAATTCACTCGGCTGCAACCATATTTCAGAGGAACATGGAGAGTCTATTGAAGTCCGTCCCTAGAACCGTCATGTTCCAAGATGACATGCTGGGTCACAGGTCGTGACAGTCGAACATCTGAACAACCTGGAAGAGATTCTACATGGTCTGGACAAAGTGGAACTCAGACTGAAACGTTCGAAGTGCGTCTTCATGGCACCGGAAGTCAAATTCCTGGGGAGGAAATTGTTGCTGATGACATCAGGCCTACAGACTCGAAAACCAAGGCCATCAAAAATGCACCCAAGCCTCAGAATGTGACTGAGCTGCGTTTGTTCCTTGGTCTACTTAACTACTTCGGTAATTTGCTACCTAGATTGAACACTTCATTAGAGCCACTGCACCTGCTGCTAAGAAAAGGCGATAACTGGGTTTGGGGTACGTCTCAAGATAGAGCTTTTGAGAAAGCTACTAATCTGCTTTGCTCTAACAAGCTGCTGGTACATTATGATCCGTGTAAGCATCTAGTATTGGCCTGTGATGCTTCGTCATATGGAGTTGGTTGTGTGCTCTAACAAGCTAATGAGTCGGGTTAACTACAACCTAATGCATATGCTTCTAAAAGTTTGTCAAAGATGGAAAAAGCCTATAGCATGGTAGAAAAAGAAGCATTAGCCTTGGGTGTATGGGGTTGAAAAGATGCATCAGTACCTGTTTGTCTTCAGTTTGAACTGGAAACAGATCACAAACCACTCATTCCATTGTTTTCAGAAAACAAAGTTATAAATACCAATGCATCGTCCCACATCCAGAGATGGACACTGACATTATCTGCCTATGATTATGTCATTCGCCATAGACCTGGCACCGAGAATTGTGCCAATGCACTGAGCCGTCTGCCGTTGCCCACACCAGAGGTGGAAACGCCACAACTAGCGGACCTACTGTTAGTCATGGATGCTTTTGAAAGTGAAGGAACCCCTGTCACGGCCCAACAAGTTAAGACCTGGATCAGCCAGGACCCGATATCATCAGTTATGAAATGTTGTGTCCTTAGTGGTGATTGGTCTGCCATACCCAATGGTGATGAGACCAAACCTTACAACCATCGCAAAGACGAACTATCCATTCAGTCAGATTGTTTTCTGTGGGGTAATCGTGTTGTTATGCCTAAGAAGGGCAGAGATAAATTTATACATGATCTACATAGCACTCATCCCGGTATTGTCATGGTGAAAGCCATTGCCAGGTCTTCTGTATGGTGGCCTGGAATTGACTCTGATCTGGAATCATGTGTGCATCAGTGCAACACTTGCATGCAGCTTAGTAAAGCACCAGCGGAATCGCCGCGGAGTCTGTGGTCGTGGCCATCTAAACCATGGTCCAGGATCTGCATCGACTTTGCAGGTCCCTTCCTGGGAAAGATGTTCTTAGTTGTGGTGGATGCATATTCTAAGTGGATAAAGTGTATAATCATGTCATCCAGTATATCCACAGCTACCATTGAGAGCCTTCGTGTCATGTTTGCCACTCATGGTCAGCCCGACATCGTTGTAAGCGACAACAGACCTTGCTTCACTAGTCTGGAGTTTCAAGAGTTCATGAAACTCAATGGTATCAAACATATGAGGTCAGCACCATTCAAACCCGCATCTAATGGACAAGCAGAGCGTGCTGTCCAAACCATCAAGCAGAGTATGAAACGTGTAACTCAAGGTTCATTGCAGACTCGCTTGTCATGCATATTGCTTAATTACATGACCAGACCTCACACGCTTACTGGGGTCTCCCCTGCTGAACTATTGATGAAGAGAAGTCTCAAGACCAAACTCTCTCCCTTGTCCTGACTTGAACGATCATGTTGAATACAGACGTCAAAGTCAGCAGTGGTATCATGATCGCACTGCTGTGTCACGCGATCCTGTGTATATACTAAATTATGGTCATGGTCCCAAGTGGATCGCCAGTACTGTTACGGCCAAGGAGGGTAACAGAGTGTTTAACGTCAAGCTCAAGAAATGGGCAAACATGCAGGAAACATGTTGATCAGATAAAGCTGTGGCACACAGAGGAACCAAAACAGTCTGAGGAAGACACAATCAGTGACCAACCAACCAACCTCAGTCATCAGAGGACTCTGCTGTCATCAATGAAGCTGCACTTTCAATCCCTGACATGGTCAATGAATCTGGACTTTCAATCCCTGACATGGTCATTGCCACTCCCATCAGATCGGCTACCCAGCCCCCAGTCATGACAGACTCAGAATGCTCGCCCAAGGCTGGAGTTGAACTGAGATGATCAACTCGGGAACGGAAAGCCCCGGACCGTCTCAGTTTGTAAAAAGACTGTTTAATATCTTAAAGGGGGATATTGTCATGTATGTATGCTTGGGGTTACTAGCCACCAGGTGGCATCACTGTCGGAGGTCATTGGGCTGTATGCACGAGTGTCCGGCCCAGGTGTAAAAGGCAAGCCATTATGTAATGTAATCACTTTGGGCCCTAATAAAGCAGAGCCAGGTTTGTACCTGTGTTAGTTTACAATATTCAGTCTATCGAGTTATTACATACATAACAGTAGGCAATTTCAACTACCCTAATATTAGCTGGGATGGAAGTAGTGTGAAAGGTATAGAGGGGGCAGAATTCCTAAAATGTATTCCGGAGAACATTTTTAGCCAGTATGTAGCAAGCCCAACACGGGAGGGGGTGATTCTGGATTTAGCTTTAGGGACTGAAGCTGGGCAGGTGGAAGGGGTATCAGTGGGAGAGCATTTAGGTACTAGTGATCATAATTCAGTTACATTTAGGGTTGTTCTGGAGAAGGACAAAGATAGACCAGGAATAAACTGGGGGAAAGCTAATTTTACTAAGCTGAAAGGTGATTTAGCTAAAGTGAACTGGAAACAGTGACTGAATGGTAAATCAGTGACAGAGCAGAGGGACGCATTCAAGGAGGAGATCCTGATGGCTCAGAGCAAATTCCACAGCTGCCATTACATCTCCAGAATATTATTCCAGGCCACTGGATTACTAGTCCCGTAACTTAACCACAATGCAACCGTTCCCGTAAAGCTCCCTCTACACTGTCCCAGCAAACACTCCCAGGGCAGGTATAGCACGGGGTTAGATACAGAGTAAAGCTCCCTCTACATTGTCCCAGCAAACACTCACAGGGCAGGTACAGGGGGTTATATACAGAGTAAAGCTCCCTCTACACTGTCCCATCAAACACTCCCAGGGCAGGTACAGCACGGGGCTAGATACAGAGTAAAGCTCGCTCTACACTGTCCCATCAAACACTCCCAGGGCAGGTACAGGGGGTTAGATACAGAGTAAAGCTCCCTATTCAGTTAGATTTAGGGTAGTTATGGAGAAAGACAAAGATAGACCAGGAATAAAGGTTCTCAATTGAGGGAATGCCAACTTTACTAAGCTGAGATATGATTTAGCCACGGTGGACTGGAATCAGTTACTGGAAGGTAAATCAGTGTCGGAGCAGTGGGAGACATTCAAGGAGGAGATCCGGAGGGTTCAGAGCAAGTATGTTCCTTTAAAGAAAAAGGGTGGGACTAATAAATCTAGAGCCCCTGGATGTCTAGGGACATACAGGGTAGGATAAAGAAAAAATGGGAGGCTGATGACAAATACTGAGGGCTCAATACTTCAGAATCTCTAGAGGAGTATAGAAAGTGTGCAATTAAAAAGGAAATTAGGAAAACAAAGAGAGGGCATGAAAACATGTTGGCAAGTAAAATCAAATAATCTGTGTATGGAGGCGGAAGACTTGGGTATGGTTCTTAGTGAATACTTTGTGCCTGTTTTCACAAAAGAGAGGGGCGATGCAGACATTGCAATCAGGGAGGAGGAGTGTGAAATATTAGATGAAATAAACAAAATGAGAGAGGAAGTATTAAGAGCTTTCGCAGCTTTGAAATTGGATAAATCCCCAGACCTGGATGAAATGCATCCCAGCCTGTTAAGAGAAGCAAAAGGCTCTGACCATCATTTTCCAATCCTCTCTGGCTGCAAGTGTGGTGCCAGAGGACTGGAGGACTGCTAACATTGTATCGTTGTTTAAAAAGGGAGAAAGTGATAGACCGAGTTATTACAGGCCAGTCAGCCTAACCTCGGTGGTGGGAAAATTATTGGAGAAAATTCTGAGGGACAGGATAAATCTTCATGGATTAATCAGGGACAGTCAGCATGGATTTGTTAAGGGAAGGTCGAGTCTGACTAACTTGATTGAGGAGGTAACCAGGAGGGTTGATGAGGGCAGTGTGTATGATGTAGTGTATATGGACTTTAGCAAAGCTTTTGATAAGGTCCCACATGGCAGACTGTTACAAAAGTAAAAGCCCATGGGATCCAGGGCAAAGTGGCAAGTTGGATCCAAAATTGGCTCAGAGGCAGGAAGCAAAATCCATATACACTGCATCATGCGCACTGCCCTCATCGATCCTCCTGGTTACCTCCTCAAAAAATTCAATCAAGTTAGTCAGACACATCCTTCCTTTAACAAATCAATGCTGATTGTTCTCAATTAATCCATGCTTTTCTAAATTAAGATTCTAAATTAAGACCGTCTCTCAGAAATTTGACCAATAATTTCCCCGGGAGTTTCCCCCTCACAGCTCTCTCCTTTTACCACAGCCACATCCTCAAGGGTGTGGTCGATGGGTGTTGTTGTGACGGAAGGCTGTATCCCAGTGGGGTTCCACAGGGCTCAGTACTGGGTACCTTGCTTTTTGTGGTATATATCAATGATTTAGATTTGAATGTCGGGGTTATGATTAAGAAGTTTGCAAATGATACAAAAATAGGCTGTGTGGTTGATAATGAAGAAGAAAGCTGTACACTGCAGGAAGATATCAATGTACTGGTCGGGTGGGCAGAACAGTGGCAAATGGAATTCAATCCAGAGAAGTGTGAGGTAATGCATTTTGGGAGGGCTAACAAGGAAAGGGAATACACATTAAATGGTAGGAAACTGAGATGTGTAGAGGAACAAAGGGACCTTGGAGTGCAGGTCCACAGATCCCTAAAGGTAGCAGGCTAGGTAGATAAGGTGGCTAAGAAGGCATACGGAATACTTGCTTTTATTAGCTGAGGCGTAAAATATAAGAGCAGTGGGGGGTTATACTTGGAATAAAACACTAGTCAAGACCTGGACGACATTCAGACTTGGGCTGATAAGTGGCATGTATCATGTGCGCCACACAAGTGCCAGGCAATGACCATCTCCAACAAACGAGAGTCTAACCACCGCCCCTTGACATTCAACAGCATTACCATCGCTGAATCTCCCACCATCAACATCCTGGGGGTCACTATTGACCAGAAACTTAACTGAACCAGCCACATAAATACTGTCAGGTCAGGTCAGAGGCTGGGTATTCTGCGGCAAGTGTCTCACCTCCTGACTCCCCAAAGCCTTTCCGCCATCTACAAGGCACAAGTCAGGAGTGTGATGGAATACTCTCCACTTGCCTGGATGCGTGCAGCTCCAACAACACAAGAAGCTCGACACCATCCACGACAAAGCAGCCCACTTGATTGGCCCATCCACCACCTTCAACATTCACTCCCTCCACCACCGGCGCCCCCTGGCTGCAGTGTGTACCATCTACAAGATGCACTGCAGCAACTCGCCAAGGCTTCTTTAGCAGCACCTCCCAAACCCGCGACCTCTACCACCTAGAAGGACAAGGGCAGCAGGCGCATGGGAACACCATCACCTCAATATTCATCCTGACTCGGAAATATATCGGTGTTCCTTCACCATCGCTGGGTCACAATCCTGGAACTCCCTCCCCAACAGCACTGTGGGAGCACCTTCACCTCACGGACTGCAGTGGTTCAAGAAGGCGGCTCACCACCACCTTCTCAAGGGGCAATTAGGGATGGACAATAAATTCTGGCCTTGCCAGTGACACCCACATCCCAGGAATGAATTTTATAAATTGGTTAATATCCAACACCAATAGTCATATAATCTTCCTGCCCAACAAATCATTGCCAGACATTGCAAAGAATGTGCATTGGTATTCGGTGCCACTGCTATAGGGCTTGAGTTTTAACATCTACACCAACATGGCAGTAAGGTCCACAGCCAATCCCAAGGTCTACAATCAGCATAAAGGTTTCATTCAATCATCATGCCGATGGTCTGTGGTGCACAGTGACAGATCCTATATATCAAGCGGTCTACAGGATCAACAAAGGGACTGCCTCATTCTCAGCCCATTACATCAACACAATGTTCAACTGATTGATCGTTTGGGCAGATGCCTGAGACCACAGCTCATAATCTGAGTGTCAAGAGAGCTACAACTTGGCACATGAGATCAGACGCTGCCTGACTGAGCAAACAGCACTGTGTCTCCTGGTCACTGGTGCGGAGGCTTCATAGTATGAAACAACTTGTACCCAATAATTGTGTCCTGAGATAGGGACACACGCTGAGCAGAGAGATGGATGCGTCCTTAGCATGGTCAAAGGATCCCACCACCACTCCCCCCAGTACAAGGAATCGATGGTTTCAGACAATCTGACTGTCTGACATCTCTGCGCTCCTCTAATTCTGGCCCCTTGTGTAGCCCCCATTGATGGCCATGCATTCGTCTGCCAATGCCCAAAGCTCTGGAATTCCCTCCCTAAACCTCTCTGTCTCTCTATCTCTCTATCTCTTTTTCCTCTTTTAAGATGCTCCTTAGAACCTACCTCTGACAAGCCTTTATGAGGCTTGGTGTCAATAGTCTGATAACGTTCCTGTGAAGCTACATTAAAGGTAAGTTGTTTCTCCCCATTGCCGGACATGTCAGTGGTGGATTGGTTCCGTTATTTTTTATTACAAAGCAAAGAGATTCATCATTTTCTTGTTTGAGAAAGTAATGAATAAAATAAACTTTGTTCAGAAGAGGGGAGCTCCCAGGAGAGAGCAGTTGAGAGCTGATTTTGTGCAGATGAAAACCATCCAGTAATGCCAGCATTACCTGAATACAAAGTTAACAAACATTTAATGGTCTGTTTATATTTTCCTCTGACTGCCACTCAACATAACCATCCTTTTTAATTCACCGTCCTGTGCTGAGGCTCCCTGCTAAACTTGGGAGGTGTACTCCCAGAGCTCTTTGAATGTGTCAAGAATTTTAATAACAGCCTTCTCCAGAGCTGCTGGTTATTTTAAGCAGGTTTTAAAGTTATCTTGAGGCCTGTTTCTGTCTGACTGCGGTTGTTTTCTGAATTTATATAACACTGCAGTGCTTGAACCAGCAGCTCTGTGCCAGACACTGAGCCACGAGCAGTGGAGCACTTCGCTTACAACAGTAGCTCCAGCTTTCAAACAGTAGGTCAATGCCCCACTTAGTATTGATTCGTGAAGATTATAAGCTCTGATTCTGTGCCCCTGACATGTGCCTTTAATGGTGGGCTACAGCAGACTGGTGCTGTCCAATGTCACAGACTGGCGCTCCCAGCACATGCTGGCGACAAAGATCACAGGGTCAATTTCTCAATCCCGTTAGCCAATCTCAGCTGCAATTGATCTCGGTATCCCCACATGAGCAAAGGGAACTTTCTGCTCCTGATCGCCAACTAGTGTCCCACGTGTGTGCACGATGGGATCACCATCGACTCTCCTCCCCTCCACATTTCAATATTCCACCGACTCATCCTCGAGGAACAAGGATGAAGGATAGCCACTTGTGGGAGGGGTCAGAGGGCAGCTGGTGCCAATTGAGGGAGGGATCAGAGGGCAGCTGGTGCCACATGAAGAGGGATCAGAGAGCGAATACATGACCTCATTTTTCTTATCTGGAAGGAGGGGAGCATGCCAGGGGATTTCAGAGACGCGGTAATCATGACCATCTTCAGGAAAGGTGACAAGTCCGATTGAGGTAATTGCAGAGTTTGCCTGCTGTCTGCCACAAGGAAAGTCATCGCCTTCTCCCTGTGGCTGAAAAGCTCCTCCCAGAGCCGCAATGCGGATTCCGTCCACTAAGGGGCACAGTAGACATGATCTTCAGTACGTGTCAAATTCTAGATAAATGCAGGAACAGCACCAACCCCTGTACATGGCCTTCTTTGACCTCACAAAGGCCTTCGACACTGTCAGCCATGAGGGATTATGGAGCATCTTCCTCAAATTTGGCTGCCCTCAAAAGTTTCTCACCATCCTCCTCCGCCTGCTCCATGACGACATGCAGGCCGTGATCCTGACCAATGGATCCACCACAGACCCAATCCACGTTCAGACCAGAGTCAAGCAAGGCTGTGTCATTGCACCAACTCTCTTCTCGATCTTCCTTGCTGCAATGCTCCATCTCACCCTCGGCAAGCTCCCCGCTGGAGTGGTGCTAAATTACAGGACAAACTGGAATCTGTTCAACGTCCGCTGTCTCCAGGTCAGATCAAAGGTCGTCCCATCCTCCATCATCGAATTACAATATGCAGATGACACCTGCGTCTGCGCACATTCAGAGGCTGAACTCCAAGCCATCGTAAACACCTTCACCGAGGCATACGAAAGCATGGGCCTTACACTAAACATCCGTAAGACACAGGTCCTCCACCAACCTGACCCCACCACACAGCACTGCCCCCCGGTTATCAAAATCCACGGCGTGGCCTTGGACAATGTGGACCACTTTCCATACCTTGGGAGCCTACTGTCAACAAGGGCAGATGTCGATGACGAGGTCCAACACCGCCTCCAGTGCACCAGTGCAGCCTTTGGTCGCCTGAGGAAGAGAATGTTTGAAGACCAGAACCTCAAACCCGGCACCAAGCTCATGGTCTACAGAGCAGTAATGATACCCGCCCTCCTATATCGCTCAGAGACATGGACTATGTACAGCAGGCACCTCAAAGCACTGGAGAAGTACCACCAATGCTGCTTCCGCAAGATCCTGCAAATCCATTGGCAGGATAGACGCACCAACATCAGTGTTCTCGCTCAGGCCAACATCTCCAGCATCGAAGCACTGACCACACTCGACCAGCTCCGCTGTGTGGGCCACATTGTTCGCATGCCTGACACGAGACTCCCAAATCAAGTGCTCTACCTGGAGCTCCGACACGGCAAGCGAGCCCCAGGTGAGCAGAGGAAACGCTTCAAGGATACCCTCAAAGCCTCCTTGAAAAAATGCAACATCCCCACCGACACCTGGGAATCCCTGGCCCAAAATCGCTCAAAGTGAAGAAGCATCCAAGAAGGCGCTGAACACCTCGAGTCTCTTCACCGGGAGCAAGCGGAGGCCAAACGCAAACAGCGGAAGGAACGCGCGACAACCCAAGCATCCCACCCATCCCTCCAACCACCGTCTGCCCCGCCTGTGACAGAGACTGTAGATCTCGCATTGGAGTCATCAGTCACCCGAGAATTCATTTTTAGTGTGGAAGCAAGTCATCCTCGACTCCGAGGGACTGACTAAGAAGGAGAAGGTGCCGATTGAGGGAGGAGTCAGAGGGCAGTGGTCTTAAAGGTCTGTTGGAGGAAAATGAGCTTGTATGTATGTAGGATTTTTCACATCCTCAGGATATCCCAAAGCGCTTTACAGTCAATGAAGTACTTTTGAAGGGTAGGCACTGTTGTAATGTAGGTAAACGCAGCAGCCAATTTGTGCACAGCAAGCTCCCACAAGCACCAATGAGATAATGACCCTGTTTTGGAGGGGAAGGCAAACTGAGGGCATAGTTCCTTGGTTTCTAGGTCATGACAAACTCAAGCAGGGTCAGCACTGGAGGGCACCTGCTGGTGTACAGTCCCAGTAGACCTGCTGGGATCGTGGCCCATGGAGGTTCTGTAATATTGGTGCACAATAAAAGCTCTTGGACATGGCACGATCATTGTGGAATTGCCAGGAGTTGCATAAATGATTACAATTTATACAGTTGAAGTGCTTCTGTCTTCCTGTCTGCTACTTGTACAAACTTGTTCAGTGAACATGAAGAGCTGCAGGTGGTGTTAATACTGGCACCACATGATGAGATTCACTACTCCACGTTACCCCACCTGGCTTTTCTGTAAATGCCACATTTGAGTTGTCCTTTTTTACTATCTCCTCTATTGAATGATAAAGTCTTGCTCATGCAGTTTGCCAATCGGTCAAATTAACTGCTGGGTAGTACAGCATCTGTCTGCAGAAATGTCACTGATATCCTTAGGGCAGCCTTGTTTTATACATCGACAGAGGGTTCTCCTATGATGGTGCTCAGGATCAACCCGAGACATTTTGTGCCATGTAATGCATAAGATATTCTGCTAAAGTGCATTGGTGTGAAACATTCCGAGTCTCTTTATATCCCTGTGGTCTAATTGCTAAGCCTGGGTCAATGAGAGGTTAATTGTTCTGAAGTAGATGGTCAGGTCAATCAGAGGCTAATTGTCCTTCGATGCATTCTACCCTTGGGATCGGTGATTTATTGCTGCTGCTGCAGGATTGATTTTCTTTCTTTCTTTTTGACTTTTTTTTAATACCTTTTTATGCAGAAATTTGCATGTGTGGCAAAGTATGACTGTTCAAGTGTGACACGCATGCCTAGATACAATATATAGTAAAGAAACACACACTCGCTGATCTCTTGTGTAACCTATGGAAGAGATTCCCTGGGAAACCAGTGGAAGCAGATAATGTTGATTCATTCAAATGCAAATTAGAGAGATTTCTTTCAAAAAAATTACATTTTGGTATCCAGCATATGAATAATTTGAGATGTGACGTGTGGGGAGTGGAGTGAGCTCGGGGGGAACAGGTTCCCAAGGCTCTCCCCCACTGGGGGTATTCCTCACCTCATGTCTGGCTCTGTTGTAGACTCATTGATCGAGATTGATCGCTGTGATTGGTCAACAACCCCATTATCATTGGATCATGTGACTACCAGCAACAGAAGAAAGAGCAGGAATTCGATAGAGGAAAAAAGCAAAGCCGACGAGCTTGGTGAAGGAATGCCTGTGTGTTAATGCACGAAGTGTTACAAATAAGATTAACGAGTTTCAGGCACAAGTTGCCACATGGGGTGATGATATAGTGGCTATAACGGAAAACTTGCTTTAATATGGGCAGGAGTAGGAACGAAACATTCCTGGCTACAGCGTAATCAGGAGGGGCAGGGGAGAATAAAAGGCAGGAGAGGTGGGGTGGGTGGCAGTATTGATCAAGGATATTGGGTCAATAATTGCAGTCAGAGGCTTCCTTCGGATGAACGCCCCCAACTCCGGTGGTCCCAGAGGAATGTAAGATTGCGGTCGGAGGCCTTTATTCGCAACGCAGCACACGGGATAAGTATGGTCACCGGAAGCTCGTGGGCCTGGGCCATCAATCACTATCTAGTATTCTCATTGATAATAATGGGAACTCCATTTTTCAGGCTCCCATTACTATCGACAATATCCTCCAATAAATCAAACAAACACCTCACATATTTAAAATTAATTGAAATTCAATGAAATTAAATGTTTTAGAAAAATGTTTATTTTTTTGAAATTTTTTTTAATGTGTTTTAATCGGGTTAAAAATAAACTTACCTTAATGGAGAGGGTTTTTAATATGAAAATGAGTGATTAGGTTTAATTGTTCTATGTTTTAAAACTCTTACGCTGGTAAAAGTAGGCTATTTGCCTGCTTTTAACCAGCTTAAAGGTTTGAAGGACATTCGCGAGCAAGAGTTGGGCAAAGAGCGCAATCTCTCCCCAGCGGACACCCTTCCTGTAGGATGCATTGGATCTGTGTAAAGAAACTAGGACAGATCGTAAAAGCGGGTTCTCGGCATATGTGCATTGCGCCCTGAGAATCGGCTTTTGCGAGGCCTTGCCGGGTGCGAGCATACTTTCTACGCAACATTCGGCCCTATACAGAGACAAAGGGCCCAAGTTTCCACAAGAAAAAAAACGGGCGCCCCTCCAAGCTGGGCGCCCGTTTTTCGCGCCTAAAACGGCGCCTAAAAAAATCCTCGGTAGTCTGCACCTACTTACAGGCCCTCTGGCCCTTGGCGCAGTCAGCACGAGCTGTGGGGGGGCAGAGCCAGGTCCCTGCGCTGAAAACAGTGCCGGGACCTCTGCACATACGCGCTACAGTCAGCACGCAAGTGCAGTAGCTCCAGGCGCCGAACTGTGTGTGAGGGGCCCGAAGCACGCAGCCCCTAGCCCTGGCCCAATGGCCTCACTGGGGCTCCTCCCACGGCCAGCTCCTGCTCCCCGCCTGACCAGACCCGACACTCGCTCTCCCCCCCCCCCGATGACCCGAGACCCGCTCCCCCTCCCACCCCCTGCACCGACCCGAGACCCGACACCCGCTCCCCCCCCCCCCACTGACCCGACCCGCGCTCCTGTTCCCCGACCCGACGCCCCCCACCCTCTCTCTCTCCCTCCCTCTCTCTCTCTCCCCCCCTCTCTCTCACTCCCTCCCCCTCTCTCTCTCTCTCTCTCTCCCTCCCCCTCTCTCTCCCTCCCCCTCTCTCTCTCTCCCTCCCTCTCTCTCTCTCCCCCCCTCTCTCTCACTCCCTCCCCCTCTCTCTCTCTCTCTCTCTCCCTCCCCCTCTCTCTCCCTCCCCCTCTCTCTCTCTCCCCCCCTCTCTCTCCCTCCCTCCCTCTCTCTCTCTCTCTCCCCCTCCCGCTCAGCGGCACAAATGGCTGCAGAATTCTCCCTGGCTGAAGCACTTTCACACAGGTAGGAAGATGGTTTATTTAATCTTTTTGTGGCTTATAAATGTTTATTCAGGTTGGATTTATTTGTATAATATTTGTAGAAGTATAAATAAGGATTTATTGTAGAATTTAATGAGTTCCCTTCCCCCCCCACCTCGTTCTGGACGCCTAATTTGTAACCTGCGCCTGATTTTTTAATGTGTAGAACAGGTTTTTTCAGTTCTACAAAAATCTTCACTGGCTCCATTCTACTTTAGTTTGGAGTACATTTTCACTGTGGAAACTTTCAAATCAGGCGTCAGTGGCCGGACACGCCCCCTTTTGAAGAACAAATTCTGTTCTAAACTAGAACTGTTCTACCTGACTAGAACTGCAGAAAAAAAAATGTGGAGAATTGCGATTTCTAAAATAGTCCGTTCTCCACCAGTTGCTCCTAAAAATCAGGCGCGAATCATGTGGAAACTTGGGCCAATATACTGGGGGTTTAGAAACATAGAAACATAGAAAATAGGTACAGGAGCAGGCCATTCAGCCCTTCTAGCCTGCACCGCCATTCAATGAGTTCATGGCTGAACATGAAACTTCAGTACCCCCTTCCTGCTTTCTCGCCATAACCCTTGATCCCCCGAGTAGTAAGGACTTCATCTAACTCCCTTTTGAATATATTTAGTGAATTGGCCTCAACTACTTTCTGTGGTAGAGAATTCCACAGGTTCACCACTCTCTGGGTGAAGAAGTTTCTCCTCATCTCGGTCCTAAATGGCTTACCCCTTATCCTCAGACTGTGACCCCTGGTTCTGGACTTCCCCAACATTGGGAACATTCTTCCTGCATCTAACCTGTCTAAACCCGTCAGAATTTTAAACGTTTCTATGAGGTCCCCTCTCATTCTTCTGAACTCCAGTGAATACAAGCCCAGTTGATCCAGTCTTTCTTGATAGGTCAGTCCCGCCATCCCGGGAATCAGTCTGGTGAATCTTCGCTGCACTCCCTCAATAGCAAGAATGTCCTTCCTCAAGTTAGGAGACCAAAACTGTACACAATACTCCAGGTGTGGCCTCACCAAGGCCCTGTACAACTGTAGCAACACCTCCCTGCCCCTGTATTCAAATCCCCTTGCTATGAAGGCCAACATGCCATTTGCTTTCTTAACCGCCTGCTGTACCTGCATGCTAACCTTCAATGACTGATGTACCGTGACACCCAGGTCTCGTTGCACCTTCCCTTTTCCTAATCTGTCACCATTCAGATAATAGTCTGTCTCTTTGTTTTTACCACCAAAGTGGATAACCTCACATTTATCCACATTATACTTCATCTGCCATGCATTTGCCCACTCACCTAACCTATCCAAGTCACTCTGCAGCCTAATAGCATCCTCCTCGCAGTTCACACTGCCACCCAACTTAGTGTCATCCGCAAATTTGGAGATACTGCATTTAATCCCCTCGTCTAAATCATTAATGTACAATGTAAATAGCTGGGGCCCCAGCACAGAACCTTGCGGTACCCCACTAGTCACTGCCTGCCATTCTGAAAAGTACCCGTTTACTCCTACTCTTTGCTTCCTGTCTGACAACCAGTTCTCAATCCACGTCAGCACACTACCCCCAATCCCATGTGCTTTAACTTTGCACATTAATCTCTTAAAGGCTGAATCTATTGCGTTATAGTTAAGGAACAGAAAAGGAGCTATTGCTGGGTGTTTACTATCAACTCCAAAATAGTGAGACAGAGACAGAGGAGCAAAATTGCAGGCAAATTATAGAGAAATGTAAAACTAATAGAGCAGTAATAGTAGGGATCTTCAATTACCCCAATAGAGACTGGGTAAAACAGAGTAAAGGCAATGAGGGGGAATCATTCCTAAAATCTATACAGGAGAACTTCCTTAAAGCTATCTTAGATCTGGTACTGTGTAATGAGACAGGGTTAATAAATAATCTCTTAGTAAAGGATCCTCTAGGAAAGAGTGATCATAGCATGGTTGAATTTCAAATTCAGTTGGAGGGTGAGAGAGTTCGATCTCAAACCAGTGTCCTAAGCTTAAATTAAGGAGACTACTTTGGCTGAAGTGGACTGGGAAAATAGATTAAAGTGTAAGACGGTTGATGAGCAGTGGTAGACATTTAAGGAGATATTTTATAACTCTCAACAATAATATATTCCAAAGAGAAGGAAAGACTGTAAGAGAAGGGATAACCATCTGTGGCTAACGAAGGAAATAAGGGATGGTATCAAGTTGAAAACAAGGGCATACAATGTGGCCAAGGCTAGTGGGTGGCCAGAGGATTGGGAAACTTTTAAAAACCAGCAAAAAATGACTTTTTAAAAAAAAGAGAGGGAAGATAGATAATGAAATAAATTAGCCAGAAATATATTTAAAAAGTAAGAGTTTCCAAAGGTATATGAAAAGGAAGAAAGTGGCTAAAATAAACATTGGTCCCTTAGAGGGTGAGACTGGGGAATTAATAATGGGGAACAGGGAAATGGCAGAGACTTTGAACAAGTATTTTGTATCGGTCTTCACGGTAGAAAACAGTAAAAACATCCCAATAGTGGATAATCAAGGGGCTACAGGGAGGGAGGAACTTAATACATTCACTATCACTAAAGAAGTAGTACGCAGTAAAATAACGGGAATAAAGGTGGACAAGTCCCCTGGACCTGATATTTTAAGACCCTAGGATGTAAGCTAAGTGGCTGCAGAGATAGTGGATGCATTGGTTGTAATCTATCAAAATTCCCTGGATTCTGGGGAGATCCCAGCGGATTGGAAAACCGCAATTGTAACGCCCCTATTTAAAAAAGGAGACAGACAGAAAGCAGGAAATTACAGACCAGTTAGCCTAACATCTGTTGTTGGGAAAATGCTAGAGTCCATTATTAAGGAAGCAGTAGTAGGACATTTGGAAAAGCATGATTCAATCAAGCAGAGTCAGCATGGTTTTATGAAAGGGAAATCACGTTTGACAAATTTGCTGGAGTTCTTTGAGGATATAACGAGCAGGGTGGATAAGGGGGTATCAGTGGATGTGGTGTATTTGGATTTTCAGAAGACATTCGATAAGGTGCCACATAAAAGGTTACTGCACAAGATAAAAGTTCACGGTGTTGGGGGTAATATATTAGCATGGATAGAGGATAGGCTAACTGACAGAAACAGAGAGTCTGGATTAAATGGGTCATTTTCCTGTTGGCAAACAGTAACTAGTGGGGTGCCGCAGGGGTCGGTGGTGGGGCCTCAACTATTTACAATCTATATTAATGACTTGGATGAAGGGACTGAGTGTAATGTAGCCAAGTTTGCTGATTATACAAAGATGGGTGGGAAAGCAAGTTGTGATAAAGACACAAAAAATCTGCAAAGGAATATAAACAGGCTAAGTGAGTGGGCAAAAATTTGGTAGATAGAGCATAATGTGGGAAAATGTGAGGTTATCCACTTTGGCAGAAAAAATAGAAAAGCAAATTATAATTTAAATGGAGAAAAATTGCAAAGTGCTGCAGTATGGAGGGACCTAGGGGTCCTTGTGCATGAAACACAAAAAGTTAGTATGCAGGTACAGAAAGTGATCAGGAAGACAAATGGAATGTTGGCCTTTATTGCAAGGGGGATAGAGTATAAAAGCAGAGAACTGTACAGGATACTGGTGAGGCCACACCTCGAGTACTGTGTACAGTTTTGGTCTCCTTATTTAAGGAGGGATATACTTGCATTGGAGGATGTTCAGAGAAGGTTCACTCGGTTGATTCCGGAGATGAAGCTGTTGACTTATGGAGATAGGTTGAATAGGTTGGGCCTATACTCTTTGGGGTTCAGAAAAATAGGAGGTGATCTTATTAAGACATAAGATAATGTTGGGGCTCGACAAGGTAGATGCAGAGAGGATGATTCCACTCATGGGGGAATCTAGAACTTGGGGGGTATAGTTTTAGAATAAGGGGCCGCCCATTTAAAACTGAGATGAGGAGGAATTTCTTCTCTCAGAGGGTTGTAAATCTGTGGAATTCTCTGCCCCAGAGAGCTGTGGAGGCTGCGTCATTGAATATATTTAAGGCAGAGTTAGACATATTTTTGAGTGCTACGGGAGTAAAGGGTTATGGGGAGCGGGTAGGGAAGTGGAGCTGAGTCCATGATCAAATCAGCCATGATTTTATTGAATGGCAGAGCGGGCTCGAGGGGCCAAATGACCGACTCCTGATCCTATTTCTTATGTTCTTAATCAACATGTTTCTTGTCCAACGAGGAAGGAAGCAGTGCTGGGTCTCGTTCTGGGGAGTGAAGTTGGGCAAGTGGAGCATGTTTCAGTGGGACAACAACCGAGCATATTCCCATATGGAGGAAAGGTGGGGCTTTCAAAGCTCGAGCTCCCTGGATGGCAAAGGAAGTAGAGATTAAAATAAAACAGGAAAAGGAGGTTGATGACAAATGTCAGGTACACAATACAATTAATAACCTGGCAGAATACAGAATGTGCAGGGGGAAATTGAAAAATGGAAATAGGAAGGGCAAAGATAAAGTTTGAGAAAAGATTAGCGGGTAACATAAAAGGGAACCCAAAATCTTTTATAAACATATAAAAAGTAAAAGGATAGTTAAAGGAATGGTGGGGCCGATTAGGGACAAAGAAGGAATTCTTCTTGTGGAGGCAGAGGGCATGACTGAGGTACTGAATAAGGACTTTGCATCTGTCTTCACAAAGGTAGAGGACAAATATCATCATTGAGTACGTGCAGGATGTTGACAAACTTTTGGGGGCATCCGAAATGGAGGAGGGCGCTCCATAGATCCTCGTGGCTGACAGTGTCAAAGGCCTTTGTAAGGTCGAAAAAGGCCATGTAAAAGGGCTGGTGCTTCTCCCTGCATTTTTCCTGCAGCTGTCGTGCTGCAAAGATCATGTCCGTTGTGCCCCGAAGGGAACGAAATCCGCATTGTGATTCCGGGAGGAGCTCCTCGGCCATAGGGAGACGATGGTTGAGGAAAACTCTAACGACAACTTTCCCAGTGGCTGATAGCAGGGAGATTCCCCTGTAATTCCCGCAATCGGACTTGTCCCCTTTTTTTAAAGATGGTCACAATCACTGCATCTCTGAGATGTCCCGGCATGCTCTCCTCCCTCCAGATGAGAGAGATGTCTCCACAAGATCCTACAAATCCCCTGGGAGGACAGACACACCAACATCAGCGTCCTCGACCAGGCCAACATCCCCAGCATTGAAGCATGGACCACACTTGATCAACCCCGCTGGGTAGGCCACATAGTTCGCATGCCAGACACAAGACTCCCAAAGCAAGTCCTTTATGCGGAGCTCCTTCATGGCAAACGAGCCAAAGGTGGGCAGCGGAAACGTTACAAGGACACCCTCAAAGCCTCCCTGATAAATTGCGACATCCCCACTCACACCTGGGAGTCCCTGGCCAAAGACCGCCCTAAATGGAGGAAGTGCATCCGGGAGGGCGCTGCGCACCTCGAGTCTCATCGCCGAGAGCATGCAGAAATCAAGTGCAGGCAGCAGAATGAGCATGCGTCAAACCAGTCCCACCCTCCCCTTCCCTCAACGACTATCTGTCCCACCTGTGACAGAGTCTGTGGCTCTCGTATTGGACTGTTCAGCCACCAAAGTACTCACTTCAGGAGTGGAAGCAAGTCTTCTTCGATTCCGAGGGACTGCCTATGATGATGAGAGGACAAATGTAATGTTGCAGTAGAGGAGGGGAGGGTAAAAATAGGTAGAAAGGTGGTGCTATATAGGTTGACAGCACTCAAAGCTCACATCACCCGGTCCAGATGGGATCTATCCTCGGTTGGTTAGGGAAGCCAGGATGGAGATAGCAGGAGCTCTGACCACAATCTTTCAATCCTTGGATATGGGAGTGGAGCCAGAGGACTGGAGGATTGAAAATGTTACACCCCTGTTCAACAAATGGGAGAAGGATAAAGATTGGGGAGTACAGGCCAGTCAATCTAACGTCAGTGAGAGGAAACTGCTAGAGACCGTTGTCAAGGACACAATGAATTCTCACTAGGAGAGCATGGTTTAATAAGGGGCAGCCAGCATGGATTTGTTCAAGGCAAATCATGTCTGACCAACCTAATGATTTCTTTGATGAAGTAACAGAGAGGGTTGATGAGGTCGTGCAGCCGCTGTTGTGTATATGGACTTTCGAAGGCCATTTGATAAAGTACCACATAACAGACTTATTCGGAAAATAGAAGCACAAGAAATGGTAGTAATTTGAATATGTAAATGGCTGCGGAATAGGAGGCAGAGAGTAATGATGAATGAATGTCTTTCTGACTGGAGAGAGGAATGCAGTGGGATCCCTCAGGGGTCGGATTTAGGAGCGCTGATTATCTTGTGATATACAAATGATATTGAGTGCAATTTTGAAGTTTACGGATGATACAAAACTGGGCAATGCAGTAAATAGTGAGCAGGATAGCAGCAAACTTCAGGAGGACATCGACAGACTGGTGAAATGGGCAGACACATGGCAGATGCAATTTAATGCAGATAAGTGTGAAGTGATGCACTTTGGAAGAAATAACATGGAGAGGCGGTATAATGGTGCGATATTCAGAGGGTTTCTTATGGTCTTTTCTGATGTGCCATGACATTGCTCATGTGATTACGAGGATTGACTGGGGGTGGGTGAAATCTGCCTTGGTTGGTAGCAGAGAGCAAATCACAGCGAATCGCCAGCCCGTCTCACACTCTGCCCAATGTTCTTTTCCTGATCGCTGCAAGTCGCTGATTTGCTATCGCCCGTTTTGCGATACTGCCCTTGAGTAATTGCACTCCCAGTTTTACAAAGGATGTTATCTGGGAACGGTGATGGGAACGTACGATAAGGAAACTGTCACAGGAAGTAAAGGTGACACAGGAAGTGCATGCTATAGGCAAGACTTCTAATGCATTGTGTAGGTGTTTCTGCAGCTGCTTGACAACAACCCAGGCAAATAAGTAGAATAAAATAAGTGGACCCCAATCGCTCTCAACTTGCAACCAATCTGGGGAAGGTCACTGTCATGTATGTATGCTTGGGGTTACTAGCCACCAGGTGGCGCCACTGTCGGAGGTCATTGGGCTGTACGTACTTGTGCGCAGCCCAGGTATAAAAGGCAAGCCATCATGTAATGTAATCACTTTGGGCCCTAATAAAGCAGAGCCAGGTTTGTACCTGTGTTAGTTTACAGTATTCAGTCTATCCAGTTAACTCTGTGGTGTGCGCGGTGAATGTCTTTACACTTCACATAGAGGAGGTCTCCCTTTGGGGTCTGTTACCGAATGTACAAAAGCCCCACTTCTCCTGATGGTGCTGCCCCAAGCTGGGACATTGCCTGCTCAGTGCCAGTCACTGCACACTGATCTCTAAGTAGCTGGGCACTAGGGCCAATGCTTTGACATGCCTGTTTGGTTCCACACCAATACTATGTGCTCAGGCATTCAGCCCCAATGCGGGGTTAAAGTGCCACCCCTCTCTGATAGAACTGTTTATTGCCTCGGCAAGTGTATGAAGAATGGGCACATCGGGGTAAAAATTCACACTGCTTGCGACCCCTGTTCGTACCCCCGGGGGGCACTAACAGGGAGGCAATGATTTTGCACGAGGTGGTTGGGTGGGCGGGGTGGGGAGTTTCCGTCTCCCGGGGAATTGAGCGGGAGTTAGCGGTAGCACAAAACCGACAGTGCCCTGCTCCCGCCGCGGGCCGCTGCAAGGCGATTGTTGACGTCATCGCCGTGCGCAGCGATTTGTTTTCACCTGCAGCGGAAATTGGGTCACCATGGGCGATGTCAGCGCGCACCTCGTGGGCCATCAACCGGTCACACCCCACTCGCGGGGTGAAAATTAAAGGGAAATGTGCGGCGACAGTTTTTTTCCCGGGATGGCTGGACTGACATATGAGGAGAGACTGGATCAGCTGGGCCTTTATACACTGGAGTTTAGAAGGATGAGAGGGGAGCTCATAGAAACATATAAAATTCTGACGGGACTGGACAGGTTAGATGCAGGAAGAATGTTCCCGATGTTGGGGAAGTCCAGAACCGGGGGTCACAGTCTTAGGATAAGGGGTAGGCCATTTAGGACTGAGATGAGGATAAACTTCTTCACTCAGAGAGTTGTTAACCTGTGGAATTCCGTACCACAGAGAGTTGTTGATGCCAGTTCATTAGATATATTCAACAGGGAGTTAGATACGGCCCTTACGGCTAAAGGGATCAAGGAGTGTGGAGAGAAAGCAGGAAAGGGGTACTGAGGGAATGATCAGCCATGATCTTATTGAATGGTGGTGCAGGCTCGAAGGGCTGAATGGCCTACTCCTGCACCTATTTTTCTATGTTTCTATGTTTCATTCAGTAAGACACGATTGGAAGTTTCCTGGGAAGTGCTTAGGGACATTGATGCTACATTAAAGCAGCTATATTACGATAAGTGTGTTCATTGTGCCCCCGTATCACCATCAATGGGAAAGTGTTGTCCTGCACAGTTGAAGAAATAGTTTGAAGAGTGTAGTCCCAGCTTGCAGAAAAGCTTCTCCTTAGATATGATTCTTTGGCAGCACCATCTCTACACCAGATTGCTTCCAGCGAACTCATTCATATAAAATTAAGTGCACATATTCTAAGCGTTCATTAACCCGCTTGAAGCAGAACTCTGACTGTGACAATCTGTGCGTTGTTCTCGAGTTGCTGATTCTATTGCTGAGGCTCAGGAACTGAGAGGGAAATAAAACACCAGAAAATTTTGCTCTTGGGCGTTGGGACTGACCGGTGTTCCAGATAGTGTTTTTTTTATTTAGGTATTTCTATTTATAGCACTCAGCTGTTCGATGGGTCGACTGCCCAGATCTTTCACAATTCCTCTGCTCCAGAACTAACCAACTGGGAAATTCTGCTTCCCATCTGGTCAGAGTGAATTCAATACAATACAAGTTGGGCAAGGTGGCCAATGAGCCTGTCTCCCCACCCCCTCACTACTGGGCTGTTGATAGCCAAACAGCGTAGGTTACAGCGCACCCTGTAATATACACACAGGAACAAGATTAGACGCACCAAGTCCTGTATTGAGAGAGATGTCACTGGGTCCCCTGGGCACTAGTCCCCTGGGCACTGGTCCCCTGGGCACTGGTGTCCCCTGGGCACTGGACCCCTGGGCGATGGTCCCCTGGGCGATGGTGCCCCTGTGTGATGGTGCCCCTGGGCGATGGTCCCCTGGGCAATGGTGCCCCTGGGCGATGGTCCCCTGGGCGATGGTGTCCCCTGGGCGATGGTCCCCTAGGCGATGGTGTCCCCTGGGTGATGGTGTCCCCTGGGTGATGGTGTCCCCTGGGTGATGGTGTCCCCTGGGCGATGGTCCCCCGGGCGATGGTGTCCCCTGGGCAATGGTCCCCTGGGCGATGGTCCCCTGGGCGATGGTGCAGCACAGTCACTAAGTGAAGGGTATTGGGGGGTGGGGAAAGGGGGGCAGTGAGAATCATCTCACGGAGTGAGGTTCCGATCACCGGCCAGAAAGTAACACAGATTCTTTTCAACAGGAGGCCATTTGGCCCATCGACCTGTGAAGGTGCTCTCCAATTAGTCCCACTCCCCTGCTCTGTCCCCATCGCCCTGTAAATGGTTATCCTTCAATATCAATATCATTCCTTTTTGAAAATTACTAATAAATCTGCTCCCACCAGACTTCCAGGCTGTATATTCCAGATCACAGCGACACGCTGCATGAATAATGTTTCCTCATGTCGCCTCTGTCTCTATTGTCAATTATCCATGTCCTCTGAACACCGACCCTCCTGCCACGGAAACACTTTCCTTAATTACTCGATCAAAACCATTCTTAATTTTGAAGATCTCTGTTAAATTTCCCCTTCGAGAATGATCTAATAGCCATTACAGAGAATAATTGCAAGGTGACCACATTTGGGAACTAAATGTTCCAGGGTCTTTGACATATCAAAAAGACAGGCAGAATTGAAAAGGAGGTGGGCTAGCCCTGATAATAAAGGATGACATAACGACAGTAGAGAGAAAGGATCTCGAGTTGGAAGATCAGGAAGTGGAATCAGTGTGGGTGGAGATAGGGAATAACAAGGGACAGAAAACACTGCTGGGAGTAGGATATCGACCCCCTAACAGTAGCTATACCATTGGATAAAGTATTAATCAAGAAATAATAGCAGCTTGTTACAAAGGTAATGCAATAATCGTGGGGGAATTTAACCTTCATATAGACTGGACAAATTAAATTGGTAAAGGTAGTCCGGAGGGCGAGTTCATGGAATGCATTCGGAACAGTTTCCGAGAACAGCACATCATGGAACCAGCCAGTGAACAGGCTATTGTAGATTTTGTATTGTGTAATGAGACAGGGTTAATTAGCAATCTCATAGTAAGGGATCCTGTGGGGCAGAGTGACCCTAATTTGTTAGAATTTCACATTACGTTTGAGCATGAAATAGTTATATCTGAAACTAGAGTCTTAAACTTAACACTAGTTACTGCCTGCCATTCTGAAAAGGATCTGTTTATTCCTACTCTTTGCTTCCTGTCTGCCAACCAGTTCTCTATCCACGTCAATACATTACCCCCAATACCATGTGCTTTAATTTTGCACACTAATCTCTTGTGCGGGACCTTGTCAAAAGCCTTTTGAAAGTCCAAATACACCACATCCACTGGTTCTCCCTTGTCCACTCTATTAGTTACATCCTCAAAAAATTCTACAAGATTTTTCAAGCATGATTTCCCTTTCATAAATCCATGCTGACTTGGACCAATCCTGTCACTGCTTTCCAAATGCGCTGCTAATACATCTTTAATAATTGATTCCAACATTTTCCCCACAACTGATGTCAGGCTAACCGTTCTATAATTCCTTGTTTTCTCTCACCCTCCTTTTATAAAAAGTGGGGTTACATTAGCTATCCTCCAGTCCATAGGAACTGATCCAGAGTCTAAAGAATGTTGGAAAATGACCACCAATTCATCCACTATTTCTAGGGCCACTTCCTTAAGTACTCTGGAATGCAGGCTATCAGGCCCTGGGAATTTATCGGCCTTCAATCCCATCAATTTCCTAAAACAATTTCCTGACTAATAAGGATTTCCTTCAGTTCCTCCTTCTCACTCGATCCTCGGTCCCCTATTATTGTCGGGAGGTTATTCGTGCCTTCCTTAGTGAAGACAGAACCAAAGTATTTGTTCAATTGGTCTGCCATTTCCTTGTTCCCCATTATGAATTCACCTGATTCTAACTGCAAGGGACCTACATTAGTCTTCACTAATCTTTTTCTCTTCACATATCTATAGAAGTTTTTGCAGTCAGTTTTTTATGTTCCCTGCAAGCTTACTCTCATACTCTATTTTCCCCTCCTGATTAAACCCTTAGACCTCCTCTGCTGGATTCTAAATTTCTCCCAGTCCTCAGGTTTTCTGATTTTTCTGGCCAATTTATATGCCTCTTAGATTTAACACTATCCCTAATTTCCCTTGTTAGCCACAGTTGAGCCACCTTCCCCGTTTTATTTTTACGCCAGACAGGGATGTACAATTGTTATAGGTCATCCATGTGATCTTTAAATGTCTGCCATTGCCTATCCACCATCAACCCTTTAAGTATCATTCGCCAGTCTATCCTAGCCAATTCACATCTCATACCATCGAAGTTACCTTTCCTTAAGTTCAGGACCCTAGTCTCTGAATTAACTGTGTCACTCTTCAACTTAATGAAGAATTCTGCCATATTATGGCCATTCTTCTCCAAGGGCCCTCACACGACCAGATTGCTAATTAGTCCTTTCTCATTACACATCACCCAGTCTAGGATGGCCTGCTCTCTAGTTGGTTCCTCGACATATTGGTCTGGAAAACCATCCCTTATACACTCCAGGAAATCTTCCTCCACAGTATTGCTACCAGTTTGGTTAGCCCAATTTATATGTGGATTAAAGTCGCCCATGATAACTGCTGTACACTTATTGCACGCATCCCTAATTTCCTGTTTGATGCCATCCCCAACCTCACTATCACTGTTTGGTGATCTGTACACAACTCCCACTAACGTTTTCTGCCCTTTGGTGTTTCGTAGCTCCACCAATACAGATTCCACATCCTCCAAGCTAATGTCCTTCCTTACTATTGCGTTAATCTCCTCTTTAACCAGTAACACCACCCCACCTCCTTTTCCTTCCTGTCTATCCTTCCTGAATATTGAATACTCCTTGAGTCTTGTCAGTCTGTGTGTGTGTCACTGTGTGTGTGTCAGTGTGTCTGTGTGTGTTAGTCTCCCCCCCTCCCTTCCCAGTCCCACCCCATCTCTCTCTCTCTCTCTCTCTCTCTCCCTCCCTCCCTCACCCCCATTTCTCTCACCCTCCCCTTCACCCCCGTGTTTCTTCCTCTCCCTCGTGTCTCTCCCTCCCCCACTGCCTTGTTTCTTCCCTTCCCCGCCCCCCATTTGCTACAGCACACCTTGACCAACAGAGATTTTCCAGTGAAGAGTGGGCTGGCTAGAACATCTCCAACAGATTAAAACAGCCAATGCAGTACTTTTGGAGTGTAGTCACTGTTGTAATGTGGGAAATGCCACAGACAATCTGCGCACAGCAAAGGGTAATGGGTAATGGGCAATGGGCAATGGGTAATGAGCAGTGGATAATGGGCAATGGGCAATAGGTAATGGGCAATGGGCAATGGGGCATTGGGCAATGTGCACTGGGTAATGGGGCACTGGGCAATGGGTAATGGGTAATGGGCAATAGAGCACTGGGCAATGGTTAATGGGTAATGGGCAATGGGTATTGAGTAATGGGCAATGGGTAATGGGTAATGGGGTAATAAGTAATGGGCAATGGGTAATGGGTAATGGGGTAATGGGGTAATGAGTAATAGGCAATGGATAATGGGGTAATGAGTAATGGGGCACTGGGCAATGGGTAATGGGCAATGGGGCACTGGCCAATTGGTAATGGGCAATGGGTAATGAGCACTGGGTAATGAGCACCGGGTATTGAGTAATGGGAATGGGTAATGGGGTAAAGAGTAATTGGCAATGGGTAATGGGGTAATGGGGTAATGAGTAATGGGCAATGGATAAGGGGGTAATGAGTAATGGGGCACTGGGCACTGGATAATGGGTAATGGCAATGGGGCACTGGCTAGTGGGTAATGGGCTATGGGTAATGGGGTAACGGGTAATGGGGTAATGGGCAATGGGTAATGGGGTAACGGGTAATGGGGTAATGGGCATTGGGTAATGGGGTAATGAGTAATGGGCAATGGGGTAATGAGCAATGGGCAATGGGGTAATAGGGTAATGGGTAATGTGGTAATGGGCATTGGGTAATGGGGTAATGAGTAATGGGCAATGGATAATGGGGTAATGAGTAATGGGGCACTGGCCAGTGGGTAATGGGCAATGGGCACTGGGTAATGGGTAATGGGGCAATGGGCAATGGGTAATGGACATTGGGTAATGGGACACTGGGCAATGGGTAATGGGCACTGGGTAATGGGCACTGGGTAATGGGCACTGGGTTAAGGGTAATGGACACTGGGTAATGGACACTGGGTAATGGGCAATGGGGTAATGGGCACGGGGTAATGGGGTCATGGGTAATGGGGCATGGGTAATGGGGTAATGAGTAATGGGCAATGGGTAATGGGTCATGGGGCACTGGGTAATGGGGTAATGAGTAATGTGCAATCGGTAATGGACAATGAGTAATGGGCAATGGATCATGGGGCATGGGTAATGGGGTAATGAGTAATGGGCAATGGGTAATGTGTAATGGGGTAATGAGTAATGGGCAATGGGTAATGGGCAATGAGTAATGGGCAATGGGTAATGTGCAATGGGTAATGGGCACTGGATAATGGGGTAATGAGTAATGGGTAATGGGTAATGGGCACGGGGCACTGGGGAATGGGCACTGGGTAATGGGCACAGGGTATGGGGTAATTAGTAATGGGCAATGGGCAATGAGTAATGGGCACTGGGTAATGGGCACTGGGGAATGGGGAATGGGCACTGGGGAATGGGCACTGGGTAATGGGCACAGGGTATGGGGTAATTAGTAGTGGGCAATGGGCAATGAGTAATGGGCACTGGGTAATGGGCACTGGGTAATGGGCACTGGGGAATGGGGAATGGGCACTGGGGAATGGGTAATGGGCAAAGGGGCACTGGGCAATGGGTAATGGGCACTGAGTAATGGGCACTGGGTAATGGGCAATGGATAATGGGCAATGGGGCACTGGCCAGTGGGTAATGGGCAATGGGTAATGGGCATTGGGTAATGGGGTAATGATTAATGGGCAATGGGTAATGGGGTAATGGGCAATGGGCAATGGTGTAATGGGTAATGGGTAAGGGGTAATGGGGTCATGGGTAATGGGTCATGGGGCACTGGGTAATGGGGTAATGAGTAATGTGCAATGGGTAATGGGGAATGGGTAATGGGTCATGGGGCACTGGGTAATGGGGTAATAAGTAATGGAGAATGGGTAATGGGTCATGGGGCACTGGGTAATGGGGTAATGAGTAATGTGCAATGGGGAATGGGGAATGGGTAATGGGTCATGGGGCACTGGGTAATGGGGTAATAAGTAATGGGGAATGGGTAATGGGTCATGGGGCACTGGGTAATGGGGTAATGAGTAATGTGCAATGGGTAATGGGGAATGGGTAATGGGTCATGGGGCACTGGGTAATGGGGTAATGAGTAATGTGCAATGGGCAATGGGGAATGGGTAATGGGTCTTGGGGCACTGAGTAATGGGGTAATGAGTAATGTGCAATGGGTAATGGGGAATGGGTAATGGGTCATGGGGCACTGGGTAATGGGGTAATGAGTAATGTGCAATGGGTATTGGGGAATGGGGAATGGGTAATGGGCACGGGGTAATGGGGTCATGGGTAATGGGTAATGGGCACTGGGGAATGGGCACTGGGTAATGGGTAATGGGCACTGGGTAATGGGGCACTGGGCAATGGGGCACTGGGTAATGGGGCACTGGGTAATGGGGCACTGGGCAATGGGTAATGGGCACAGGGTAATGGGGCACTGGGCAATGGGTAATGGGCACTGGGTAATGGGGAATGGGCACTGAGTAATGGGCAATGGGCACAGGGTAATGGGGCACTGGGCAATGGGTAATGGGCACTGAGTAATGGGGTAATGGGGTAATGAGTAATGGGCAATGGATAATGGGGTAATGCGTAATGGGCAATGGATAATGGGGTAATGAGTAATTGGGCACTGGGCACTGGGTAATGGGCAATGGGCACAGGGTAATGGGGCACAGGGTAATGGGGCACTGGGCAATGGGTAATGGGCACTGGGTAATGGGGTAATGGGGTAATGAGTAATGGGCAATGGATAATGGGGTAATGAGTAATGGGCAATGGATAATGGGGTAATGAGTAATGGGGCACTGGGCACTGGGTAATGGGCAATGGGGCACTGGCCAGTGGGTAATGGGCAATGGGTAATGGGGTAACGGGTAATTGGGTAATGGGCATTGGGTAATGGGGTAATGAGTAATGGGCAATGGGGTAATGGGCAATGGGTAATGGGGTAATGGGGTAATGGGTAATGTGGTAATGGGCATTGGGTAATGCGGTAATGCGTAATGGGCAATGGATAATGGGGTAATGAGTAATGGAGCACTGGGTAATGGGCAATGGGTAATGGGGTAATGGGCAATGGGGTAATGGGCAATGGGCACTGGGTAATGGGTAATGGGTAATGGGCAATGGGCAATGGGGTAATGAGTAATGGGCAATGGGGTAATGAGTAATTGGCAATGGGTAATGGGGTAATGGGTAATGGGCAATGGGCACTGGGTAATGGGTAATGGGCATTGGGTAATGGGGTAATGAGTAATGGGCAATGGGTCATGGGGCACTGGGTAATGGGGTAATGTGCAATGGGTAATTGGGTAATTGGGTAATGGGGTAATGGGCACGGGGTAATGGGGTAATGGGTAATGGGCACTGGAGTAATGGGCACTGGGTAATGGGGTAATGTGCAATGGGTAATTGGATAATGGGGTAATCGGTAATGGGCACGGGGTAATGGGGGCATGGGTAATGGGTAATGGGCACTGGGTAATGGGACACTGGGCAATGGACACTGGGCAATGGACACTGGGCAATGGACACTGGGTAATGGGCAATGGGTAATGGACACTGGGTAATGGATACTGGGCACGGGGTAATGGGGTAATGGGGCATGGGTAATGGGGTAATGAGTAATGGACAATGGGTAATGGGTCATGGGGCATGGGTAATGGGTCATGGGGCACTGGGTAATGGGGTAATGAGTAATGGGCCATGGGTAATGGGCCATGGGTAATGGGCAATGGGTAATGAGTCATGGGGCATGGGTAATGGGTCATGGGGCACTGGGTATTGGGGTAATGAGTAATGGGCCATGGGTAATGGGCCATGGGTAATGGGCAATGGGTAATGGGCACTGGGTAATGGGCATTGGGTAATGGGGTAATGAGTAATGGGCAATGGGTAATGGTGTAATGAGTAATGGGCCATGGGTAATGGGCCATGGGTAATGGGCAATGGGTAATGGGCACTGGGTAATGGGCATTGGGTAATGGTGTAATGAGTAATGGGCACGGGGTAATGGGGTCATGGGTCATGGGGCACTGGGTAATGGGGTAATGAGTAATGTGCAATGGGTAATGGGGAATGGATAATGGGTAATGGGCACGGGGTAATGGGGTAATGGGTAATGGGCACTGGGTAATGGGGCACTGGGCAATGGGTAATGGGCACTGGGTAATGGGGAATAGGGACTGAGTAATGGGGCACTGGGTAATGGGGTAATGGGGAATGGGCACTGGGTAATGGGGCACTGGACAATGGGGCACTGGGTAATGGGTGATGGGCACTGGGTAATGGGTGATGGGGAATGGGTAATGGGGCTTCGATCAGCGCCTGGTCCTTCAACATTACCGTCATCCAATGGCCGGCTCACAATTTCATTTGTATGTTGGCCACAACCAGATTTAACAGCAAACCATTGGGGAGCTTTTAGGGAACACTTGGGCCAATTTTGAGGCAGATTTTAAGGTGCGTCTTAACAAAGGAAGGAGAGTTAGAGAGGGGGAGGTTCAGTGATGGAATTACAGAGAATAGGGCCTTCGTGGGCATGTCCACACACATGCTCAGGAGGAGAAGTGACATCATGGTCCCATTCTCCCTCCCCGTCTGCCACCAAAGGTCCCGATTTCTGACATTAGAGCTGAGGAAAATCAAGATCAAAATGTGACTTTGGTACTGTGACTGCCTGCTCTCCGCAACATTTAATGGTTTAACTGCTCTTACTGATTTCCTGCTCATAACTAGTATCCATTGTGTGGGAAGGTGTGTGAGAAATGTGTCCCAACCAATTCTTCCATTGCTCAGAGCTCCCAGGCCCAGAACAGAAGGCTCCTTTACAGCTGTGTTTAGAGTGGGAAGGTTCAGACACTCCTTCTACGGATGTGTGTGTGTGGGTAAGTGGAGCTGAGTCCACGGCCAGATCAGCCATGATCTTGTTGAATGGCGGAACAGGCTCGAGGGGCTAGATGGCCTACTCCTGTTCCGAATTCTTATGTTCTTATGTCACAGTGTGTGCCACAGTATGTGTGTCACTGTATGTGTGTGTGTGTGTGTGTGTGTCACTGTATGTGTGTCACTGTATGTGTGTCACAGTGTGTGTCACTGTGTGTGTGTGTCCCTGTGTGTGTGTCATTGTGTGTGTCACTGTGTATGCGTGTGTGTGTGTGTGTCACAGTGTGTCAGTCTGTGTGTGTGTGTGTCACTGTGTGCGTCACTGTGTGTGTGCCAGTGTGTGTGTCACTGTGTGTGTCACTGTGTGCGTGTATCAGTCTGTGTGTGTGTCACAGTGTGTGTCAGTCTGTGTGTGTCAGTCTGTGTGTGTGTGTGTGTGTCACTGTGTGTGTCACTGTGTGATGGCAGGGTGTAAAGGGAGCTTTACTCTGTATCTAACCCCATGCTGTACCTGCCCCGGGAGTGTTTGATGGAACAATATAGAGGGAGCTTTACACTGTATCTAACCCATGCTGTACCTGCCCTGGGAGTGTTTGATGGGACAGTGTAGAGGGAGCTTTACTCTGTATCTAACCCATGCTGTACCTGCCCTGGGAGTGTTTGATGGGACAGTGTAGAGGGAGCTTTACTCTATCTCTAACCCCGTGCTGTACCTGCCCTGGGAGTGTTTGGTGGGAGAGTCTCGCTCTCTTCCTCCCCTATCTCCCTCGCCCCCATCTCTCTCTTTCTCTATGAACCCGCCCAACCGCTTCACTCTTCCCCCCCCCCCCACCTCTCTCCCTCTCCACAACCCCTCATCTCTCTCTCCCCTCCCCCATTTTTCTCCACGCAGTTCCCCCCATGATCCCCACTCATCTCTCTCTCCCCCATCTCTCACTATCCCCCATCTTTCTCTCCCCCTCCCTGCCCCCATCTCTCTCTCTCCCCCATCTCTCTCACCACCCCTCCCCCCCGACCCCCATCTCTTTCACTTCCCCATCTCTCTCTCCTTTCTCCCTCCTCACTCCATATCTCTCTCTCACCCCCTCCCCCGTCCCCCATCTCTCTCTCCCATTCCCCATCCCTCCCCCTCTCTCTCTCCCCCCTCTTCCCCCCCATCACTCTCCCTCTCTCCCCATCACTTTCTCCCCCTCCATCCATCTCTGTCCCCCACTCTCTCTCTCCACACCCCTCCATTTCTCTCTCCCCCCCTCCCCCGCCCCGCGTCTCTCTCTCTCTCTCTCTCTCTCTCCCCCCACCTCACTCTCCACATCCCCCCATCTCTCTCTTGGCCCCTATCTCTCTCCCCCTTCTCTCTCTCTTGACCTCCACCCCGCCACCCCTCTCACCCCCTATCTTTCTCTCTCTCCCCCTCCATCCATTTCTCCCTCTCTCTCTCTCTCCCTCTCCACCCCACCCCGCATCTCTCTCTTCCCCCCCCCGACTTCGTATCTCTCCCCTCATCTGTCTCTCCCCCAATCTTTCTCTCCCCTCCCATCTCTATCTCCTCCCACCAATCTCTCTCTCCCCCCACCAATCTCTTTCCCCCACTCTCTCTCTCCCCCATCTCTCTTACTGCGTATTAACGGGGTACAGATACTGGGTATTAACGGGATACAGATACTGGGTATTAATGGGGTACAGATACTGGGCATTAAGGGGTACATATACTGGGCATTAAGGGGGTACAGATATTGGGTATTAATGGGGTACAGATACTGGGCATTAAGGGGTACAGATACCGGGTATTAATGGGGTACAGAGACTGGGTAGTAAGGGGGTACAGAAACTGGATATTAATGGGGTACAGAGACTGGGTATTAATGGGTTACAGGGACTGGGTATTAATGGGGTAGAGATACTGAGTATTAACAGGGTACAGGTGCCGGGTATTAACGGGGTACAGATACTTGGTATTAACGGGTAAAGATACTGAGTATTAACAGGGTGCAGATACTGGGTATTAATGGGGTACAGACACTGGGTATTAATGGGGTACAGATAATGGGTATTAATGGGATATAGATACTGAGTATTAACGGGGTACAGATACTGGGTATTAACGGGGTACAGATACTGGTTATTAATGGGGTACAGATACTGGGTATTAACGGTGTATAGATACTGAGTATTAATGGGGTATAGATACTGAGTATTAACAGGGTACAGATACTGGGTATTAATGGGGTACATATACTGGGTATTAATGGGGTACATAGACTGGGTATTAATGGGGTACGTAGACTGGGTATTAACGGGGTACAGATACCGGGTATTAATGGGGTACGGGTACTGGGTATTGATGGGGTACGGATAATGGGTATTGATGGGGTACGGAGACTGGGTATTAATGGGGTACAGATACTGGGTACTAATGGGGTACAGATACTGGGTATTAATGGGGTACAGATACTGGGTAGTGACCAGGTGGAAGACGCGGCTCTGATTCAAACACAACAACAAAAATCAGAGTGATGTCACAGGAGTGTGAGGTAATGCATTTAAGGAGGGGTAACACAGCTAGGGAATACACATTAAATGGTCGGACACTGAGAAGTGTAGAGGAACAAAGGGACCTTGGAGTGCAGGTCCACAGATCCCTGAAAGTAGCAGGCCAGGTAGATAACATGGATACGAAAGCATACGGAAACATAGAAACATAGAAAATAGGTGCAGGAAACATAGAAAATAGCCATTCGGCCCTTCGAGCCTGCACCACCATTCAATAAGTTCATGGCTGATCATTCCCTCAGTTCCCCTTTCCTGCTTTCTCTCCATACCCCTTGATCCCTTAAGCTGTAAGGGCCATATCTAACTCCCTCTTGAATATATCCAATGAACTGGCATCCAACAACTCTCTGCGGGAGGGAATTCCACAGGTTAACTACTCTCTGAGTGTAAAAGTTTCTCCTCATCTCAGTCCTGATTGGCTTACCCCTTATCCTTAGCCTGTGATCCCTGGTTCTGGAACTCCCCAGCATCAGGAACATTCTTCCTGCTTCTAACCTGTCCAATCCTGTCAGAATGTTATATGTTTCTATGAGATCCCCTCTCATCCTTCTAAACTCCAGTGAATACAGGCCCAGTCGATCCAGTCTCTCCCCATATGTCAGTCCTGCCATCCCGGGAATCAGTCTGGTGAACCTTCGTGCACTCCCTCAATAGCAAGAACGTCCTTCCTCAGTTTAGGAGACCGAAACTGAACACAATATTCCAGGTGCGGCCTCACGAAGGCTCTGTACAACTCAGAGAGTTGTTAACCTGTGGAATTCCCTACCACAGAGAGTTGTTGATGCCAGTTCATTGGATATATTCAAGACAGAGTTAGATATGGCCCTTGCGGCTAAAGGGATCAAGGGGTATGGAGAGAAAGCAGGAAAGGGGTACTGATCAGCCATGATCTTATTGAATGGTGGTGCAGGCTCGATGGGCCGGATGGCTTAATCCTGCACCTATTTTCTATGAGTCTATGTTTCTATGCAGTAAGACCTCCCTGGTCCTATACTCAAATCCCCTAGCTATGAAGGGGGTACAGATACTGGGTATTAACGAGATACAGATACTGGGTATCAATGGGGTACAGAGACTGGGTATTAACGGGGTACAGATACTGGGTATTAATGGGGTACAGAGACTGGGTATTAATGGGGTACAGAGACACGGTATTAATGGGGTACAGAGACGCGGTATTAATGAGGTACAGAGACTGGGTATTAACAGGGTACAGAGACTGGGTATGAATGGGGTACAGAGACTGGGTATTAATGGGGTACAGAGGCTGAGTATTAATGGGGTACAGACACTGGGTATAATGGGGTACAGACACTGGGTATTATTGGTGTACAGATACTGGGTATTAACGGTGTACAAGTACTGGGTATTAATGGTGTATAGGTACTGGGTATTAACGGGGTACAGAGTGGCACTGGGCATTAATGGGGTAGTGATACTGGGTATTAATGGGGTACAGATTCTGGATATTAATGGGGTACAAATACTGGGTATTCATGGGGTACAGATACTGGGCATTAATGGGATACAGATACTGGGTATTAACGGGGTACATATACTGGGTATTAACGGGGTACAGAGACGGGGTATTAATGGGGTACATATACTGGGTATAATGGTGTATTAATGGGGTTCAGAGGCTGGGTATTAATGGGTACAGATACTGGGTATAACGGGATACAGAGACTGGGTATTAATGGGGTGAACGGGGTAAGCCCATGTGCTGGTGCTGAAGGCAGTTGCCCTTTGCCCCCTCAGAGGCAGCCACCAAGAAATTACGAAGCAACATCCGGAGAAGCACGGAGACGGGGATTGCGGTGGAGATGCGGAACCGTGTGACTCGACAAGGCAGCAGGGAGTCAACGGATGGCAGCACCAACAGTAACAGCTCCGACGGCAAGTGAGTGTCCGGCGAGGGGAAAACACACAGTGCTGGCGATATGCAAGATGCCACAAAGTCCCGAGGTGTAGTGAATCATTCAGTTGCCATACACTCTGCAAGTTGCGGCCCAGGATCAGCTTTCTGTGAACTAACCTGCTCACTCCAATCTCTCACTGTCCTACTCTCTGGTGGGATGTGAAAAACACCAGGATCTTTTATACAGGTTACAGCAACAATAATATTTAACATAAGAACATAAGAATTAGGAGCAGGAGTAGGCCATTCGGCCCCTCGAGCCTGCTCCGCCATTTAATATCATGGCTGATCATCGACCTCAACTCCACTTTCCTGCACTATCCCCATATCCCAACTCCATTATTCCCTTAATATTCTTCCCTTAATATCCAAAAATCTATCGATCTCTGTCTTGAATATACTCAAAGACTGAGCCTCCACAGCCCTCTGGGGCACAGAATTCCAAAGATTCACCACCCTCTGAGTGAAGAAATTTCTCCTCATCTCAGTCCTAAATGGCCGACCCCTTATCCTGAGACTGTGACCCCTGGTTCTAGACTCCCCAGCACGGGGTAAACATCCTCCCTGCATCTACCCTGTCAAGCCCTGTAAGAATGTTGTATGTTTCAATAAGATCACCTCTCATTCTTCTAAACTCTAGAGAGTATCGGCCCAGTCTGCTCAATCTCTCCTCATAGGACAACCCACCCATCCCAGGAATCAGTCTGGTCAACCTTCGTTACACTTCCTCTATGGTAAGTATATCCTTCCTTAGGTAAGGAGACTAAAACTCTGCACAATACTCCAGGTGTGGCCTCACCAGGGCCCGATATAATTGCAGTAAGACGACTTTACTCTGATACTCAAATCCTCCTGTAATAAAGGCCAACATTCCATTTGCTTTCTTAATTGCTTGCTGTACCTGCATGTTAACTTTCAGTGATTGGTGTACAAGGCCAACCAGGTGCAGTTATACAAAATAATTGAACAAAAATTGTGAAATTGTAAATATTAAATTAGCAAAGTCTGTGATGTGTTGGTAAGAATTATCTTCCTTGATACATAAGAACATAAGAACATAAGAATTAGGAACAGGAGTAGGCCATCTAGCCCCTCGAGCCTGCTCCGCCATTCAACAAGATCATGGCTGATCTGGCCGTGGACTCAGCTCCACTTACCCGCCCGCTCCCCATAACCCTTCATTCCCTTATTGGTTAAAAATCTATCTATCTGTGATTTGAATACATTCAATGAGCTAGCCTCAACTGCTTCCCTGGGCAGAGAATTCCACAGATTCACAACCCTCTGGGAGATGAAATTCCTTCTCAACTCGGTTTTAAATTGGCTCCCCCGTATTTTGAGGCTGTGCCCCCTAGTTCTAGCCTCCCCGACCAGTGGAAATAACCTCTCTGCCTCTAGCTTGTCTATCCCTTTCATTATTTTAAATGTTTCTATAAGATCACCCCTCATCCTTCACGAGTAAAGACCCAGTCTACTCAATCTATCATCATAAGGTAACCCTCTCATCTCCGGAATCAACCTAGTGAATCGTCTCTGTACCCCCTCCAAAGCTAGTATATCCTTCCTTAAGTAAGGTGACCAAAACTGCACGCAGTACTCCAGGTGCGGCCTCACCAATACCCTGTACAGTTGCAGCAGGACCTCCCTGCTTTTGTACTCCATCCCTCTCGCAATGAAGGCCAACATTCCATTCACCTTCCTGATTACCTGCTGCACCTGCAAACTAACATTTTGGGATTCATGCACAAGGACCCCCAGGTCCCTCTGCACCGCAGCATGTTGTAATTTCTCCCCATTCAAATCATATTCCCTTTTACTGTTTTTTTTCCAAGGTGGATGACCTCACATTTTCCGACATTGTATTCCATCTGCCAAACCTTAGCCCATTCGCTTAACCTATCTAAATCTCTTTGCAGCCTCTCTGTGCCCTCTACACAACCCGCTTTCCCACTAATCTTTGTGTCATCTGCAAATTTTGTTACACTATACTCTGTCCCCTCTTCCAGGTCATCTATGTATATTGTAAATAGTTGTGGTCCCAGCACCGATCCCTGTGGCACACCACTAACCACCGATTTCCAACCTGAAAAGGACCCATTTATCCCGAGTCTCTGCTTTCTGTTAGCCAGCCAATTCTCTATCCATGCTAATACATTTCTCTGACTCCACGTACCTTTATCTTCTGCAGTAACCTTTTGTGTGGCACCTTATCGAATGCCTTTTGGAAATCTAAATACACCACATCCATCGGCACACCTCTATCCACGTGCTCGTTATACCCTCCTCCATATTAAACCTGACTGAGTTACTCCCCCCCATCCCTCCACCACCCCTCCCCCTCGTCCCTACCCCCCGCCCCCGCATCCCCCTCCCCCACCCGCCCCTTCAACCCCCCTCCCCGTCGGCCCCCTCACCCACCCCCTCCACCCGCCCCCTCACCCACCGCCCCCTCACCCTCCTCCCCCATCCCCCCTGCCCGTCCCCCCTCACCCCCTCCCCCCCCCTTACTCTGATTATCTGATTATCCCTGGTCAGTATTGGAGCAGTTTGCAGATATCCTCCCTCCGCTCACTGACCCCAAACTGATCGGGGCCATAAATCGCTGCCATATATCGTGTATTCTACTGCGATAGGAAATTAAGTTATATTTGTCAATTTTTTATAAAGATATTAATGAAATAAATAAAATACTCACACACTCGAGCGAATAAATTTACAGGTAGTTTATTTACATCAGCGCTGCGTAACACGGAGTGGACAGGTCGACACGTGTGGGTGATGGCATTGCTCGCAGATTTTTTTTTAAAGGTATGCATCAGATCAATAATAAATATTATTGTCATTCTCCAAAGTCTAAGCTGAGGATGTTTCTGCATTTTTGAAGATCTCTGGTTTCCAACACATACACGCTGAAACTGGACATTGTGATGACTGGGCATAAAAGTAACAATGGCGGATGTGGAACAGGCAGACATTTATATCCAATTATCCATTTATATTTCATTTCAAATAAAAGCATTGGACCAGGTCAGGATATGTTTCCAGCACGGGTCATGTCAGGGCTTCTGTGAGAGTGGTGTCCAGTGAGAACGCCAGTGCCCCACAGGCCAATCCCACTCACACCCCACAGCCCCTCGGTAACCCTTCGGTAAACCCTCGGGAAACTCTCAGTAATCCCTCAGTAAACCTCAATAAACTCTCGGTAAACCTTCGGTAAACCCTCGGTAAACCTTTGGTACACCATCGATAAACTCTCGGTAAACTCTCGGTAAACATAAGAATATAAGAACATAAGAAATAGGAACAGGAGTAGCCCATACGGCCCCTCGAGCCTGCTCCGCCATTCAATAAGATCATGGTTGATCTGATCATGGACTCAGCTCCACTTCCCCGCCCACTCCCCATAACCCTTATTCCCTTATCGTTTAAGAAACTGTCTATTTCTGTCTTAAATTTATTCAGTGTTCCAGCTTCCACAGCTCTCTGAGACAGTGAATTCCACGGATATGCAACACTCAGAGAAGAAATTTCTCCTCATCTCAGTTTTAAATGGGTGGCCCCTTATTCTAAGTTTATGCCCTCTAGTTCTAGTCTCCCCCATCAGTGGAAATATCCTCTCTGCATCCAACTTGTCAAGCCCCCTCATAATCTTATACGTTTCGATAAGATCACCTCTCATTCTTCTGAATTCCAATGAGTAGAGACCCAACCCCCTCAATTTTGGAATCAACCTAGTGAACCTTCTCTGAATTGCTTCCAAAGCAAGTATATCCTTTTGTAAATATGGAAACCAAAACTGCACGCAGTATTCCAGAATTCCAAGATTCCATTGGCCTTCCTGATTACTTGCTCTAACTGCATACTATCCTTTTGTGTTTCATGCACAAGTACCCCCAGATCCTGCTGTACTGCAGCATTTTGCAATCTTTCTCCATTTAACTTGCTCTTTGATTTTTTTTCTGCCAAAGTGCATAACCTCACACTTTCCAACATTATAATCCATCTGCCAAATTTTTGCCCACTCACTTAGCCTGTCTATGTCCTTTTGCAGATTTTTTGTGTGCTCCTCACACATTGCTTTTCCTCCCATCTTTGTATCATCGGCAAACTTGGCTCCGTTACACTCCGTCCCTTCTTCCAAGTCATTAATATAGATTGTAAATAGTTGGGGTCCCAGCACTGATCCCTGCGGCACCCCACTAGTTACTGTTTGCCAATCAGAGAATGAACCATTTATCCCGACTCTCTGTTTTCTGTTAGTTAGCCAATCCTCTATCCATGCTAATATATTACTCCCAACCCCGTGAACTTTTATCTTGTGCAGTAACCTTTTATGCGGCACCTTGTCAAATGCCACCTGGAAGTCCAAATACACCACATCCACTGGTTCCCCTTTATCCACCCTGTTCATTACATCCTCAAAGAATTCCAGCAAATTTGTCAAACATGACTTCCCCTTCATAAATCCATGCTGACTCTGCCCGACCGAATTTTGCTTTTCCAAATGTTCTGCTACTGCTTCTTTAATAATGGACTCCAACATTTTCCCAACCACAGATGTTAGGCTAACTGGTCTATAGTTTCCTGCTTTTTGTCTGCCTTCTTTTTAAATAGGGGCATTACATTTGCAGTTTTCCAATCTGCTGGGACCTCCCCAGAATCCAGGGAATTTTGGTAAATTACAACCAGTGCATCCATTATCCCTGCCGCCACTTCTCTTAAGACAATAGGATGCAAGCCATCAGGTCCAGGGGATTTATTTGCCTTCAGTCACATTATCTTACTGAGTACTACCTCCTTAGTGATTGTGATTGTGTTAAGTTCCTCCCCTCCTATAGGTCCTTGACTATCCACTGTCGGAATATTGTTAGTGTCCTCTACCGTAACTACTGATACAAAATATTTGTTCAGAGTTTCTGTCATCTCCATGTTCCCCATTACTAATTCCCCGGTGTCGTCCTCTAAGGGACCAACATTTACTTTAGCCACTCTTATCCTTTTTATATACCTATAGAAACTCTTGCTATCTGTTTTTATATTTTGTGCTGGTTTACTTTCGTAGTCTATCTTCCCTTTCTTAATCATTTTTTTAGTTGTTCTTTGTTGGCTTTTAAACACTTCCCAATCTTCTGTCCTCCCACTAGTTTTGGCCACTTTGTATGCCCTTGTTTTTAATTGGATACCGTTCTTTATTTCTTTAGTTAGCCACGGATGGCCATCTTTTCTCTTACACACTTTCCTCCTCACTGGAATATATTTTTCTTGAGATTTGTGAAATATCTCCTTAAATGTACACCACTGTTCATCAACCGTCCTACACTTTAATCTATTTTCCCGTCCACTTTACCCAACTCTGCCCTCATACCTTCACAGTCTCCTTTATTTAAGCTTAGTCCGCTGGTTAGAGTTCCAACTTTCTCACCCTCCATCTATGATTGCTCATTCCGAGGGGATCCTTTCCTAGGAGATTGTTTATTAATCCTGTCTCATTACACAGGACCAGATCTAAGATAGTCTGCCCCCTGCTTGGTTCCGTTACATACTGCTGAAGGAACCCATCCCTTATGCACTCTATGAACTCCTCCTCAAGGCTACCCTGACCAATTTGATTTGTCCAATCAATATGGAGGTTAAAATCACCCATGATTATTGCTGTTCCCTTTTTACAAGGCCCCACTATTTCCTGATTTATGCTCCGACCAACAGAGTTGCTACTGTTAGGGGGCCTACAGACTACACCCACCGGTGACTTTTTCCCTTTATTATTCCCTCGGTAAACCTTCGGTAAACTCTCAGTGAGCCCTTGCTACGGACGGAAGCCCTACACACACTCAGGTTAAAAGTGATGAGCTCTGGAGCAGTTATTAATTGCTGTGTCCTGTTTTCTCAGTTTGGTTTTCCCCACGGCGAGGCTGGGAGCGGACGGGCACTTGAGTGATTTCCTGGATGGGATCGGCCCCGCGCAGCTTGTGGGACGACAAACACTGGCAGCGCCATCCATGGGTGAGGCTCGCTCCGCTCGGCTTGGAGCACATCACTTCAATCTGCTAACCTCTAAGCTTCTGCTCTCGTGTCATTGAGATCTTACTCTTGGTCTGCCCATGTCAAGCTCGCTCCCCATACCCACTACAGCGATTGTTGCTGGAGTTCACAATAGGACAAGTAACGCAAACTGGTTAATGGGCTGCAGGAGAGGGAGACGGGAAAACAAAAACAGGAACACATGCTGAATACTGCCTAGTGTGGAACTGAGCCAGACAGAGCAGTCGGGGCAGTGGGGAGCAGAGGGGGGGCAGGGGGGAGCAGTCGGGGCAGGGGGGAGCAGAGGGGGGCAGGGGGGAGCAGTCGGGGCAGGGGGGAGCAGAGGGGGGCAGGGGGGAGCAGTCGGGGCAGGGGGGAGCAATCGGAGCAGGGGGGGGGCAGAGGGAGCAGGGGGGAGCAATCGGAGCAGGGGGGGGGGGCAGAGGGAGCAGGGGGGAGTAGTCGGGGCAGGGGGGAGCAGAGGGGGGCAGGGGGGCAGTCGGAGCAGTGGGGAGCAGAGGGGGGCAGTCGGGGCCAGAGGGGGGCAGGGGGAGCAGTCGAAGCATGGGGGAGCAGAGGGAGCGGGGGGCAGATGGCAGGTGTGGGTGGTGGTCTGTAGGTGGGGTGTCTGGATGGAGGTCCCTGGGTGCAGGTCCCTGGGCAGGGGTCCTGGGGTGTGAGTCTGTGGGTGGGGGGTGTGGGTGGGGTGTGTGTGTGGGGTCCCTGGGTAGGGGTCCTGGGCTGGGGGTCCCTGGGTGGGGTCTCTGGCTGGGGGTACCTGGGTGGGGGACCCAAGGTGGGGGTCCCTGGGTGGGTGCTGTGTGTGGGGTCCCTGGGTAGGGGTCCCTGGGTGGGGTCCCTGGCTGGGGGTACCTGGCTAGGGGTCTGTGGGTGGGGGTCCGTGGGTGGCGGACCCGAGGTGGGGGGTCCCTGGGTGGGGGGTCCCGGAGTCTGGGTCCCTGGGTGGTGTTCCAGGGTTCCGGGTCCCTGGGTGAGGTCCCGGGGTGGGAGTCCCGGGGTCCTGGACCCTGGGTGAGGGTCCCGGGGTGGGGTTCCGTGGGTGGGGTCCCTGGTTGGGGGTCCCGGGGTCCTGGACCCTGGGTAGGGTCCCTGAGTGGGGTCCCTGGGTGGGAGTCCCGGGGTCCTGGACCCTGGGTGGGGTCCCTGGGTGGGGTCCCTGGGAGCCGTTACCTGGTGCACTTGGTAGCGATGGGGGTGACTAGAAAACAAAACTAAGGCCTGAATTTTGATGATTGAGGCACAAGAGGAAAAAATTAATTCCTGTTTTAAAGACCAAATGTTTGGAGATCAGTTTACATTTTAAGATTTGCGAGGATCTTTGAATCTCACGGCACAGGAGGAGGCCATTGGGCCCATCGAGCCCGTGTACGCTCTGTGAACGAGCAATCCAATCAGTCCCGCTCTTTCCCCATAGCCCGGCAAATCCTTCATTTTCCACATATCTGACTTCCTTTTTAAAAGTTGCTTTTGAATCTACTCGCTGCATAAAATAATTTCTCATCGCCCCTCTGGCCTTAAATCTGAGTGCTCTGGTCACCGACTACCCTGCCAGTTTATCCTTATTTATTCCATCAAAATGTTTCATGATTTTCAACAGCTCTCAATAAGGGGTTGGGCACCAGGATGTAGCAGTGGAAAGGGTCATCAAGGTGCACAAAGCACTGGGAGAGACGGATAGCACTGCAGTAAGAGACAGTACAGTATTGGGTGGGACAACTGAGAGAGAACACAGGAAGGTCTATGAAGCACGAAGTGTGGTGAATAAGGTCAGGGAGCTGCAGGCACAAATAGACACAGGGGAATATGATGCTGTGGTGTTAACAGAGACCTGGCTCAAAACAGGGCAGGATAGGGTTCTAAATATTCCTGGATATAACATGTTCAGGAAAGAAAGGAGATGGAGTGACAGTATTGGTTAAGGTGCTGGAGAGAGAGGATGTCCTGGAGGGGTCAATGATAGAATCTATTTGTTTAGAGCTCAGAAACAATAGAGGTGCCATTACAGCACTAGGTGTATTCGATAGACCACCAACTAGTGGGAAGGATGTAGAGGGGCACATTTGCAGGGAACTTACAGAGGAGCAAGAACTATAGAGCAGTGATAATGGGGGAATTCAACTATCCGAATATAGACTGGGATCGTAATAGGGGAGGAATTTGTGGTGTGTTCTTGATCGGTATGTTTCCAGCCCGACGAGGGAGGAGGCATTGCTGGATCTGGTTCTGGGGAGTGAGGTAGGTCAGGTGGAGCAAGTGTCAGCAGGGGAACATTTAGGGAACAGTGATCATAGTATCATGGGTGTTTTTGTGACTGGAAGGATGTTTCCAATGGGGTTCCACGGGGCTCAGTACTGGGTCCCTTGCTTTTTGTGATATACATCAATGATTTACATTTGAATGTAGGGAGTATTATTAAGAAGTTTGCAGCTGATATTAAAATTGGCTGTGTGGCTGATAATGAAGAAGAAAGCTGTAGATTGCAGGAAGATATCAATGGACTGGTCAGGTGGGCAGAACAGTGGCAAATGGAATTCAATCTGGAGAATTGTGAGATAATGTATTTGGGGAGGACTACAAGGCAAGGGAATATACATTAAATGGCAGGACACTGAGAAGTGTAGAGGAACAAAGGGACCTTGGAGTGCAGGTCCACAGATCCCTAAAGTTAACTGTTGTACAGCTTTCTTGCTCTTTTCACCGATGCTTTAAACATTGAATTACACACACACTCAGTTGTAGTAAAGGCAGGATCGGGTTTTTTATTCAGACATTCACACTATACAAACCCAGTATAGGAGTTACTGAGACACAAACACTTCACAAGCCGACTTGCTGGTTGATCCGATTTCCAATAGCTGCTTGTGTGACACACACCTTCCCAGTGTCTAGTGTCTAATGTGTCAAACTCTCATCTTTATACCAAAAAAGTTTTTGAACTTTGCATAGTACAGTTAGACAATTAACATGCGGACGATGTAGAATCAAAATGGCATTGTCCTGAAATCACGATTAATTGCTTTCTGAACTACTATACACAAACCAGATCGTAGTAACAAAGGTAGACTCAAATACTTTGGCTACAGATGAATGACCAGCTAGTCATTTCAACAGCTAAATGTTGCTATATCGTCCAGCAGCCTGTTTTGATTCAATCATCTTGTTTTAATCCATACTTCGATCTTCAATCTTCAATCTTCTAATATTTAACCCTTTCGATATCTCCGAAGTAAAGCATTTCAGAAATGTGGGTTCCCACAGCAGGCCAGGTAGATCAGGTGGTTAAGAAGGCACACGGGATACTTGCATTTATTAGCTGAGGCATAGAATACAAGAGCAGGGAGGTTATGTTTGAACTGTATAAAACACTGATTTGGCCACAGCTGGAGTACTGCGTGCAGTTCTGGTCACCACATTACAGGAAGGAGGTGATTGCACTGGAGAGGGTACAAAGGAGATTTACCAGGATGTTGCCTGGACTGGAGAATTTCAGCTATGAGGAAAGATTGGATAGGCTGGGGTTGTTTTCTTTGGAACCGAGGAGGCTGAGGGGAGATTTTATTGGTGTATAAAGTTATGAGGGGCCTGGATAGAGTGGATAGGAAAGATCTGTTTCCCTTAGCAGAGGGGGTCAATAACCAGGGCACATAGATTTAAAGTAACAGGGCAATGGACAAGAGCTGGAAAGTGGGATTAGGCTGGATAGCTCTTGGTCAGCTGGCGTGGACAAGATGGGCCAAAAGGGTGTCCCTTAAAGAGTTAGGATGGGCAAACATCTCAGAAGGTCAGCAAATGGCAGAGGTGTTCACGCATCACTGTGCACAAATTTCAGATTGCTGAATCTCGGTCCGACTGTCAGAAGCTAAGCCAAGACTGGAACACATGCACAGCTACTAATTAACAGATCATATATCCAACTACCGCCACTCAATCGAGGGGTTCGGGGGGGTTATATATAGAGTAACAGGTACCACGAGGAGTGAGTTACAGGCTGGAATCTAATCGAGGGGTTCGGGGGGTTTATATATAGAATAACAGATACCCGGGAGTGAGTTACAGGCTGGAATCTAATCGAGGGGTTCGGGGGGGTTTCATATAGAGTAACAGATACCCCAGGAAGTGAGTTATAGGCTGGAATCTAATCGAGCGGTTCGGGGGTTTATATATAGAATAACAGATGCCCCAGGGAGTGAGTTACAAGCTGGGATCTAATTGAGGGGTTCGGGGGTTTATATATAGAATAACAGATACCCCAGGGAGTGAGTTACAGGCTAGAATCTAATCGAGGGGTTCGGGGGGTTATATATAGAATAACAGATAACCGGGAGTGAGTTACAGGCTGGAATCTAATTGAGGGGTTCGGGGGGTTATATATAGAATAACAGATAACCGGGAGTGAGTTACAGGCTGGAATCTAACCCAGGGGTTCGGGGGGATTATATATAGAATTGAGAAGTACGTGGGCGGGGGGCAGGACCCGAGGGGTGGGGGAGGGGGGGTCCACACTCTAAAGTTGCTGATGTTGTGACATTAATAGGTTGTATCTTTCTGTTACAGGTGATATTCACATTGGCATGGCTGACCGCAGTGGGCAGCTGGAGGTGGAAATTATTCAGGCCAGAGGGCTGACCCCGAAGTCTGGCACTAAAGCTTTGCCAGGTAGGTGGCCAGAGGGAGTTGCAGCCAGTGCTTTAACAGCATCTTTCCCATGTTGGTCTCAAGCTGTAGATTCATATCAGGGGCCAGGTTTAACCTGTGCTGGAGGAGTCACTATTAAATAGTCGTGTTTAAGTATTGACCCTTTGTATGACACTGAGAATATTGACCCGTTGTATGACACTGAGAATATTGACCCGTTGTATGACACTGAGAATATTGACCCGTTGTATGACACTGGCGATCTTGTCTCTGCGAAGAAACCGCCAGTTGCCAGGTGCAACTCTACATGTCAGTGACTGCCCAAAACCACCTGTGTCCACTATAACCGCGGAGTCAACTCCCAATACACACACAAGAACCAAGCACACAACCACCTTCTTTCATATACACTCCCATTGTACAGCATGCCAATGGACATACCCCTTCCCAGTCACTCCCAGTATAGCATCCCAATAGACCAAACCCCTTCCCAGTCACTCCCATTGTATAGCATCCCAATGGAAACCCACCTGACCAACATCCCATAATTATCTTTGACCTTTCAAACAGTCCCCACAGGCACAACGGGCGAATGGCCTCATTCTGTGCTTTAGGTTTTTACGATCTGACTTCCACTGCTCCAGGCAGAGACCGTGGCAACTTCTACACATTTAATTGCTTTTCTTTGACATGTTTTGTGCTCAGTGTTTACTGCAGATTGTTCCGTCTGAACAATTGATTGTGCTTAATGTGTGAAAGAATGACTCGCATTTATATAATGCCTTTAACAACCTCAGGGCATCCCAAAGTGCTTCAGAGCCAATGAAGACCTTTTGAAATGAGTTCTCACAAACAGCAATGTAATAATGACCAAGTAATCTGATTTAGGTGTTGCTTGAGGGATAAATATTGTTCCAGACACCAGGGAGAAGTGCTCTGCTCTTAAGTGGGACTAAAGACAGCAAAGTCACATTATTGTTGTACATCAGATAGCGATCCCGATTTGAGGTCATTCATGTCTGGGCTTGTGGAGTCTGGACTGTACTGACTCAGTGATGGTCTGCTTTCATATTCCATAGTGTCACAGCTCATAGTGTCACAGCTCATAGTGTCACAGCTCAAAGTGTCACAGCTCATAGTGTCACAGCTCATAGTGTCACAGCTCATAGTGTCACAGCTCAAAGTGTCACAGCTCAAAGTGTCACAGCTCAAAGTGTCACAGCTCATAGTGTCACAGCTCATAGTGTCACACCTCAAAGTTCTAGAAATTGTGTAACTTTTGCGGGATCGCAAACGTATCGCCAGGCACTACACAATTACAGTGGATGCGAATTTCCATCGCAGCTCAAAGTGTCACAGTTTAAAGTGACAGGTTAAAAAGTATATATAACACTTGCTCCTGATTGCTTCAAATATCAACTGAACAGATAGCGAATCAATCAATGAAGCAGTATCACCTTTGAAAATGTATATAAAAAAAATAAAAACTAGTCACTACCTGCTGGTTTTTCTGACCGTTATATCCTAAGCCAGGGATTTACAGGTAACTGCTAACCTATGGAAGCATTGCTCAATACCATCAATTAACCTCTATTTCGCCATAGGTTGCACCTATTTAGAACATCTGACCCCCATGGGGAGCTTTAATTGGCAGGTAGATATAGAAATCCTCTCGGGGCGAGTCATCACATGATGGTCACACTATACATGAGAGGGCACAGCCATTGCTCCTTATTTACAAACTTCATCAGCTGCACAACTGTGAATATTTTGAGTTACTCGGTCTTCAAATGAAGATTGTTCCATCAATCTAACTTTTTAATGTTTGTTTGGTAAACAAAGTCCCTTTTACAATGTCTGTGTAAGGGTCGACTGCTCCACAACTATTTTTGTGAACCTATAAATCAAATGCCCCCTTATTAAAGGGGGCACTAAAACCGACAAATTAAACAAATTAAACTTTAAACTTTAAACAGCCAAATTAAGATTCTGTTCCCAGGGGTGACGATGTACTCCAGTCCCTCCGGCGCCCACCTCTCGCGGAAGGCCGCGAGCGTACCGGTGGACACCGCGTGCTCCATCTCCAGGGACACCCTGGCTCGGATGTAACCGCGGAAGAGAGGCAGGCAGTCGGGCTGAACGACCCCCTCGACCGCCCGCTGCCTGGACCGGCTGATGGCCCCCTTGGCCAGGCCCAGGTGCAGGCCCTCCAACCTGCCCGCTTCCCTCTGCACAGGGTGCCCAAAGATCAGGAGCGTGGGACTGAAGTGCAACCAGAATTTGAGAAGCAGCCCCTTCAAATAATGGAAGAGGGGTTGCAACCTGACACATCAACATACACGTGGAACACGGACTCCTCCAGACCACAGAAACTGCAGGCGGCCTGGGAGCCTGTGAACTACAGTCGGTTTCTGATTATATTGTTATACAAAAGCAGCACCACCAGAGGGCAGACTGACACCATCATTCCCATCCTGCTCAGCCCTTTCATTCCCTTCCCCTTTGGGCTGACTCAGAGCAAGTGCCGGAATCAGCTCGATTCCTCGGTGTTGCACCTGCCCTGTTTTGTAGTGGATAGTCGCATCTCTCAGTGGGTCATCCACAAACTTCTGAACTGAAAATCAAAAAAGTCAGTTTATTTTATCTCTGTTATGACTTATGTTTGAGGTGAATTGTAACAAAGCAGAGTTCAGATTTAAAGCTCCGACGCATCAATCGCGGCCCACCCCTGTTCTGCTCAGTGCCGCACTGCATTGTTAGCCTGGCTTTTGTGCTGCAGTGGAACTTGAAGCCACAACTGGTGGACTCGGAGGTGAGAGTGCTCCCACAGCCAACACCTGTCCAGGCCGACACCCCAGTGCAGTGCTGAGGGAGTGCTGCCCTGTCGGAGCTGCCGTCTTTCAGATGAGACATTAAACTGCAGCCACGCCTACCCTCTCAGGTGGAGATAAAAGATCAGACGGACTTATCTCCGGTGTCCTGGCCAATATTTATCCCTCAACCAACATCACTAGGAACAAGATTATCTGCTCATTCTCTCCCTGCTGTTTATGGAACCTTGCTAACATTCCTGCGAAGCTGCACGTCTGTGCCCCACTTCCTGCACCGGCCCTCACCAGATTATACCTGTGAGAAACGGAACGTGCCGCGCAGCCAGTTAAAGGGACCGCGCCCAAACAGTATTTGGAGGGAATATTGGAGCTTGCTATGCATTACAACAATGACTACAATTCAACGTACTTCATTGGCTGTAACGTGCTTCGGGACAACCTGAGAGTGTGAAAGTCTTTTTTCTTTTTTGAAATGTATGGACTGCTTTGCATTCAATGCAAGTTCGCTAGTGCCTGTTAACAGCTTGTGCCTCGTGCTCCGCAGCCCCGTACATTAAGGTCTACCTCCTGGAGAATGGCCTGTGTATCGCAAAGAGAAAGACCAAGTTATCGAAGAAGACTCTGGACCCGGTGTACCAGCAGGCCTTGCTGTTTGATGAGGGCCCGCAGGGAAAGGTGCTACAGGTCAGTGCGGGCCTGGGGAAAGGGGTTAGAGGTCAGTGCGGCCCTGGGGAAAGGTGCTACAGGTCAGTGCGGCCCTGGGGAAAGGGGTTAGAGGTCAGTGCGGCCCTGGGGAAAGGGGCTAGAGGTCAGTGTGGCCCTGGGGAAAGGGGTTAGAGGTCAGTGCGGCCCTGGGGAAAGGGGTTAGAGGTCAGTGTGGCCTTGGGGAAAGGGGTTAGAGGTCAGTGCGGCCCTGGGGATAGGGGTTAGAGGTCAGTGCGGGCCTGGGGATAGGGGTTAGAGGTCAGTGCGGGCCTGGGGAAAGGGGTTAGAGGTCAGTGCGGCCCTGGGGATAGGGGTTAGAGGTCAGTGCGACCCTGGGGATAGGGTTAGAGGTCAGTGCGGCCCCGGGGAAAGGTGTTGCAGGTCAGTGCAGCCCTGGGGAAAGGGGTTAGAGGTCAGTGCGGCCTGGGGATAGGGGTTAGAGTTCAGTGTTGTGATCACTGCTCAGTGTAAGTGGGAATGAGCAGTCATTCGATGGAGGATGGTACAGTGGGGCAGTGAGTCTCCGACAGGACTAGGAAAACAGAAAGTGTGAACACAAATCCCACCATGGCAGCTTGAGCATTTAAATTCAGTTTAAATAATTTAGAAATAAAAAGCTGGTATTAATAAATTGTCGATGAAGCTGTTGGATTATTGTAAAACCCAACGTGTTCAGTAATTTTGTTTGTGAAGGACTGCTGTTGTCCTGACCCGGTCTGGCCTCTGTGTGACTCCAGTTGACTCTCAGCCATATTGGGCGGGAGTTTAGCAGCGGCACTCCGACGTTGCGCCCAGAGACCGTGACGTCATCGTCACGCACCTCGCCCCGTCAGCGCCCCGGACCTGAAACTCACTCCTGCCCCCGGGAGCAGCGCCGGGAAAAAACAGTGGCAGAAGCTGAGGGTCGGGCGACCGGCCGTTACTGGGGCGATGGGTAAAGGCCAGGTGTTTTAAAGGCCAGTTGTGAAAGGGAAATCATGCTTGACAAATCTTCTGGAATTTTTTGAGGATGTTTCCAGTAGAGTGGACAAGGAAGAACCAGTTGTTGTGGTATATTTGGACTTTCAGAAGGCTTTCGACAAGGTCCCACACAAGAGATTAATGTGCAAAGTTAAAGCACATGGGATTGGGGGTAGTGTGCTGACATGGATTGAGAACTGGTTGTCAGACAGGAAGCAAAGAGTAGGAGTAAATGGGGACTTTTCAGAATGGCAGGCAGTGACTAGTGGGGTACCGCAAGGTTCTGTGCTGGGGCCCCAGCTGTTTACACTGTACATTAATGATTTAGACGAGGGGATTAAATGTAGTATCTCCAAATTTGCGGATGACACTAAGTTGGGTGGCAGTGTGAGCTGCAAGGAGGATTCTATGAGGCTGCAGAGCGACTTGGATAGGTTAGGTGAGTGGGCAAATGCGTGGCAGATGAGGTATAATGTGGATAAATGTGAGGTTATCCACTTTGGTGGTAAAAACAGAGAGACAGACTATTATCTGAATGGTGACAGATTAGGAAAAGGGCAGGTGCAAAGAGACCTGGGTGTCATGGTACATCAGTCATTGAAGGTTGGCATGCAGGTACAGCAGGCAGTTAAGAAAGCAAATGGCATGTTGGCCTTCATAGCGAGGGGATTTGAGTACAAGGGCAGGGAGGTGTTGCTACAATTGTACAGGGCCTTGGTGAGGCCACACCTGGAGTATTGTGTACAGTTTTGGGTTCCTAACCTGAGGAAGGACATTCTTGCTATTGAGGGAGTGCAGCGAAGGTTCACCAGACTGATTCCCAGGATGGCGGGACTGACCTATCAAGAAAGACTGGATCAACTGGGCTTGTATTCACTGGAGTTCAGAAGAATGAGAGGGGACCTCATCGAAACGTTTAAAATTCTGACGGGGTTAGACAGGTTAGATGCAGGAAGAATGTTCCCAATGTTGGGGAAGTCCAGAACCAGGGGACACAGTCTAAGGATAAGGGGGAAGCCATTTAGGACCGAGATGAGGAGGAATTTCTTCACCCAGAGAGTGGTGAACCTGTGGAATTCTCTACCACAGAAAGTTGTTGAGGCCAATTCACTAAATATATTCAAAAAGGAGTTAGATGAAGTCCTTACTACTAGGGGAATCAAGGGGTATGGTGAGAAAGCAGGAATGGGGTACTGAAGTTGCATGTTCAGCCATGAACTCATTGAATGGCGGTGCAGGCTAGAAGGGCCGAATGGCCTACTCCTGCACCTATTTTCTATGTTTCTATGTTTCTATGTTCTCCACCTGCTCCGATCTCCTCCCGGGGCCCTGGGCCCCCGCCATTGCTCAGCCCCGCTCGCTGCTTGTTTGTCGGCCTAAACCGTGGCGAGTCCCCCTCCCTGGGGGCCCAGGTCCGGCCCCTCGGACACGGCCCACTGAGGGAGGGGCCCCTCGGACACGACCCACTGAGGGAGGGGTGCCTCGGACACGACCCACTGAGGGAGGGGTCTAGTGAGGGAGGGGCTGAGTGACGACTACTGAGGGAGGGGCCTAGTGAGGACCACTGAGAGAGGGGCCCAGTGAGGGAGGGGCCTAGTGAGGGAGGGGTTCTGTGACGGAGGGGTCCAGGGAGGGAGAGGCCCAATGAGAGCAGGGCCGAGTGAGGGAGGGGCCTAGAGGGAGGGGTCCAGTGAGGGAGGGGCCCAAAGAGGATGAGGCCTAGTGAGGGTGGGGCCTAGGGAGGGAGGGGCCTAGTAAGGGAGGGGCCTCATGTGGGTGGGGCCCAGTGAGGGAGGGGCCTAGTGAGGGAGGGGCCTAGTAAGGGAGAGGCCTCATGTGGGAGGGACCCAGTGATGGAGGGACCCAGTGAGTGCGGGGCCTAGTGAGGGAGGGGCCCAGGGAGCAGGGTGCTGAGGTACCCGCCCAGGAAGGAACCTTGATTTCACGCTCCACTTCCTTCCGGGACCCATAAGCCAAATTTTGAGAGTGGCGAGACCTCCCCACTGTTACTGCCCCCAAACGGGGCCATACCGAATTGCTCCCCCTTAAACTAGAGGTGATCCAAAACTCGGCAGCCCATGTCCTAACTCGCACCGAGTCCCGCTCACCCATCACCCCCTGGGCTCGCTGACCTACATTGGTGGGTCTCACTTTCAAAATTCCCATCCCTGATTTCAAATCCCTCCATGGTCCTTGCCCCTCCCTATCTCTGTAATCTCCTCCAGCCCCACAACCCCCCGAGATGTCTGCGCTCCTCTAATTCTGCCCTCGTGAGCATCCCTGATTATAATCGCTCCACCATCGGTGGCTGTGCCTTCTGTTGCCTGGGCCCCAAGCTCTGGATCTCCTCCCTAAACCTCTCCGCCTCTCTTTCCTCCTTTAAGACGCTCCTTAAAACCTACCTCTTTGATCAAGCTATGATGTTGGCACGATGTAAATGTGCCTCTGAAGTGCCTAGCAAACCATTCAGTTGTGTCTCCATTGATTGAAGAAAATGCCCTCCCACCATCTCAGGGCAAGTAGAGACAGCCAATCACTAGCCAGCAACATCCACACCCTGACAATGCTCTTAACAAAGAATCACTCAGGTTCCAATCCATCAGTCTCCCCTGTAAGTGAACCTCACGCCCTCATAGGACCAGGAGTTCACCTTTACTGTCCAAATTGTGTTCCTTGTTACCACAGGGAGTGGTTGAGACGAATAGCACAGATACAATAAAGGTGGATACAGCGTTATAAGAACATAAGAAATAGGAGCAGGAGTTGGCCATACGACCCCTCGAGCCTGCTTCACCATTTAATAAGATCATGGCTGATCCAATCATGGACTCAGCTCCACTACCCCGCCCGCTTCCCATAACCCCTTATTCCCTTATCGGTTAAGAAACTGTCTATTTCTGTCTTAAATTTATTCAATGTCCCAGCTTCCACAGCTCTCTGAGGCAGCGAATTCCACAGATTTACAACCCTCTGAGAGAAGAAATTTCTCCTCATCTCTGTTTTAAATGGCGGCCCCTTATTCTAAGATTATGCCCCCAAGTTCTAGTCTCCCCCATCAGTGGAAACATCCTCTCTGCATCCACCTTGTCAAGCACCCTCATAATCTTATACATTTCGATAAAATCACCTCTCATTCTTCTGAATTCCAATGAGTAGAGGCCCAACCTACTCAACCTTTCCTCATAAGTCAAGCCCCTCATCCCCGGAATCAACCTCGTGAACCTTCTCTGAACTGCCTCCAAAGCAAGTCTATTCTTCCTTAAATACGGAGACCAAAACTGCATGCAGAATTCCAGGTGTGACCTCACCAATACCATGTATAACTGCAGCAAGACTTCCCTGTTTTTATACTCCATCCCCTTTGCAATAAAGGCCAAGATTCCATTGGCCTTCCTGATCACTTGCTGTACCTACATACTATCCTTTTGTGTATCATGCACAAGTATCCCCAGGTCCTGCTGTACTGCAGCACTTTGCAATCTTTCTCCATTTAAATAATAACTTGCTCTTTGATTTTTTTTCTGCCAAAGTGCATGACCTCATACTTTCCAACATTATACTCCATCTGCCAAATTTTTGCCCACTCACTTAGCCTGTCTATGTCCTTTTGCAGATTTTTTGTGTCCTCCTCACACATTGCTTTTCCTGTCATCTTTGTATTGTCAACAAACTTGGCTACGTTACACTCAGTCCCTTCTTCCAAGTGGTTAATATAGATTGTAAATAGTTGGGGTCCCAGCACTGATCCCTGCAGCACCCCACTATTTACTGGTTGCCAACCAGAGAAAGAACCATTTTTCCCGACTCTGTTTTCTGTTAGTTAGCCAATCCTCTATCCATGCTAATATATTACCCCCAACCCCGTGAACTTTTATCTTGTGCAGTAATCTTTTATGTGGCACCTCGTCAAATGCCTCCTGGAAGTCCAAATACACCACATCCACTGGTTCCCCTTTATCCACCCTGTTTGTTACATCCTCAAAGAATTCCAGCAAATTTGTCAAACATGACATCCCCTTCATAAATACATGCTGACTCTGCCTGACTGAATTTTGCTTTTCCAAATGTCCTGCTACTGCTTCTTTAATAATGGACTCCAGCATTTTCCGAAGCACAAATGTTAGGCTAACTGGTCTATAGTTTCCTGCTTTTTGTCTGCCTCCTTTTTTAAATAGTGGTGTTACATTTGCAGTTTTCCAATCTACTGGGACCTCCCCAGAATCCAGGGAATTTTGGTAAATTACAACCAGTGCATCCACAATCCCTGCCGCTACTTCTCTTAAAACCCTAGGATGCAAACCATCAGGTCCAGGGGATTTATCTGCCTTTAGTCCCATTATCTTACTGAGTACCACCTCCTTAGTGATTGTGATTGTGTTAAGTTCCTCCCCCCCGATAGCCCCTTGACTATCCACTGTCGGAATATTGTTAACGTCCTCTACCGTAAAGACTGATACAAACTATTTGTTCAGAGTTTCTGCCATCTCCATGTTCCCCATTACTAATTCCCCGCTCTCGTCCTCTAAGGGACCAATATTTACTTTAGCCACTCTTTTCCTTTTCATATACCAATAGAAACTCTTGCTATCTGTTTTTATATTTTGTGCTGGTTTACTTTCATAGTCTATCTTCCCTTTCTTAATCATGGAGAGATGAAGAGGGTGGGGGGGGAGGGGGCTGGTGTGAAGCAGAAACACCGGCATGGAGCGCTTGGGCTACTGATTCTGTGCTATACCCTCCGTGTAATATCTAGTTAACGATAATTTGATGCGGGTCTGTAACAATGAAGCCTCTTGGGTGTATTGGATGTTATAGTCCCTCGTGTGCTTCTCTTCTATTTCCTGGAAGGTGGACTGATAAACACACATGAGACACGGCCAATTATAAACCAACAAACTGCTTTATTTTACGGAGTAACTATTTGTCCTAACTCACATTTTTCTGCGCATGCGTCCTCCTCTCCCCCACCTGCCTCACCCCCGATCTGGAACCAGCCCCGAACACAATGCTCCCCGCTGGGCCCCGAGCCTCCCGCCGGGCCCTGAGCCTCGAGCCCCCCGCCGGGCCCCAAGCCCCCCACCGGGCCTCGAGCCTCCCGCCGGGCCCGGAGCCTCAAGCCCCCCACCGGGCCCCGAGCCCCCCCTCTGGGCCCTGAGCCTCAAGCCCCCCCGCCAGGCCCCAAACCCCCCGCCGGGCCCTGAGCCTCGAGCTCCCCGCTGGGCCCCGAGCCCCTCGCCCCTCGCTGGGCCCCGAGCCTCCTGCCGTGCCCCAAGCCCCCCGCCGGGCCCTGAGCCTCCCGCCGGGCCCTGAGCCCCGAGCCCCCCGCTGGGCACTGAGCCCCGAGCCTCCCGCTGGGCCCTGAGCCCCGAGCCCACCGCTGGGCCCTGAGCATCCCGCCGGGCCCTGAGCCCCGAGCCCCCCGCCGGGCCCCAAGCCCCTCACTGGGCCCCGAGCCTCAAGCCCCTCACTGGGCCCCGAGCCGGTGGGAGAGTGTTGGGCAACTGGCGGGGGGGAGAGATGGGGTGGGGGGCGGAGGCGGAGAGAGGGAACTCAGAGAGGACAAATCCTGTTCTTCCAACCCCCTTTACACCCATCCAAGATCATGTACTTGCGTTGGGGTACGGAGGGATTTCTGAATTCCAAATGGTTCATGTTACATTGCAAAGTTGGGCCGGTCGGTTCCAGTGACATTGCAGAGAAACTTCAGGGCGTGGCTTATCCTCCAAGGGAGCCAATCAGCAATAGATCATGTGATAATGGAGAGCCAATCAGAGAAACAGCTGCAATTCAGTTCGTACAAATAAACACATCCTTTATTTTACATGTAATATATGAATGAATAGAATATATTTAATATGTCCTGCTCCTTTTATCATCACAGGTAATAAGTTACACAATCCTTGCCCCCAAAAAAAGCCTTGCTTCACCATACAGGTCACCAGGCCATGACCTGACTGGCCCTGACCAGGAGATAGCGCACTCTCCCTCTGTGTGTAGGCCACAGGTCAGTCGGCCTGCAGAGGATGGGGTGCACCGGTTGCTGGCTCTCTCCGCAGACTGTGCAATCCCAGCCTTTCCGTTTCTGGTCCAACTTCTACACACCGCCTTTCTCCCAGCTTCGCAGCAAGTGGCGCGATTTTAACCCGAGCGGGCAGCACGGACACCACCAGCAGGGTCCTTCACACATGGGCATGTTGGGGCCCAATGACATCATCGAGACCCGAGTGTAATTCTCAGTCAGGTCCGAGTGGCATTCCACATGCAGTTAAAGTGTCAGTGATTGGCCAGTTCAGCTGCCAATCAGGCCTGTCACTGTCAGCCAGCTTCCCCTGAGCTCAGGGGAATGAAAGCATCCACCAGAATGTATGTACGGTCTCCATCGTCTCAAACTGAGCTGGTCTGGGAGCAGGGCTGCTCTGCATGCGCCTGCCCTTCTCGTCCCAGCCACAGGCTTCAACAGACCTGGGAGTCCCTGACCCAAGACCGCCCTAAGTGGAGGAAGTGCATCCGGGAGGGCACTGAGCACCTCGAGTCTCATCACCGAGAGCATGCAGAAATCAAGCACAGGCAGCGGAAGGAGCGTGCGGCAAACCAGTCCCACCCACCCCTTCCCTCAACCACTGTCTGTCCCACCTGTGACAGAGTCTGTGGTTCTCGTGTTGGACTGTTCAGTCACCTAAGGACTCATTTCAGGAGTGGAAGCAAGTCTTCCTCGATTTCGAGGGACTGCCTATGATGATGAGATAACTGTCAATTTAACACTTTGCGTGCTGAATGTAGCCTAATAGCAACATTTTAAATTTAAATTCATGCAAAATTCCTCCTGGAATCAAAATCTTGAAGCATAGCACAGTCAGTTAATGAAACTGATGTTGTTTATAGTTTAAAACTTTCTCGACACCCCGCCTGAATTGCAGAGGAGACTTAGTAGCAGACTGACAGCATGCAATCTGTCAACGTGCTGTTGTGACCAGGGCCCAGGGCCAGCCTGTATCAGGCAGCTGTATACACAGGACATCCTGTATCAGGCAGCTATATACACAGGACATCCTGTGTCAGGCAGCTATATACACAGGACATCCTGTGTCAGGCAGCTATATACACAGGACATCCTGTGTCAGGCAGCTATATACACAGGACATCCTGTGTCAGGCAGCTATATACACAGGACATCCTGTATCAGGCAGCTATATACACAGTACATCCTGTATCAGGCAGCTATATACACAGTACATCCTGTATCAGGCAGCTATATACACAGTAGATCCTGTGTCAGGCAGCGATATACACAGTACATCCTGTGTCAGGCAGTGATATACACAGTACATCCTGTGTCAGGCAGCTATATACTCATTACATCCTGTGTCAGGCAGCTATATACACAGTACATCCTGTGTCAGACAGCTATATACACAGTGCGTCCTGTGTCAGACAGCTATATACACAGTACGTCCTGTGTCAGACAGCTATATACACAGTACATCCTGTGTCAGACAGCTATATACACAGGACATCCTGTGTCAGGCAGCGATATACACAGTACATCCTGTGTCAGGCAGCTATATACACAGTACATCCTGTGTCAGACAGCTATATACACAGTACATCCTGTATCGGGCAGCTATATACACAGTACATCCTGTGGGTCCCCACAGATTGCAGCCATAATAAAGATGGCTGACTGAGTGGGTGCTGACCTCTCTCGCCATGCCAGCACAGCCCGTCGGTGATGCCAGTTAAGGGGCGACGGGTTACAGCGTGTTCACCACGTTTGAGTCTTTGAGGAGCTGCGTGAACACTCTGATTGGCTACAATGGTAAGGGATGTTTGCAAGCCTCTGTTGATTAGTTTACATCTGTCCAGCCAATTAGAAGCAAGGTTCCAATTGGATATTTAAATCTAATCCTTAACCCCAAGTGTTACAGGGTCACAGTGCACATGGCAAGTCCCGCCTCCCTCTCTTGTTTTCTGAGCGACCCTCGAGGACCTCAGGTGCTGGGGCTAAGGTCTTTTATTAGTCCGTCCTGAGCAGGTGGACCAATGGCCTGTGTTGGTCAGAGTCTCACGGACTCTGCTCTCCACATACAGGACTACTATCGAAAGCCATATTGCTTCTCCAAGCAATGTCCCGGCATTAATACTCAATCAATGCACTTAGCGGATCGATCCCTGGGGTCGACAATTGGGCTCAGTGCCTTTGGACTAAGGAAACAAAACCATGGAGCCCTACTCTGTATCTAACCCATGCTGCACCTGCCCTGGGAGTGTTTGATGGGAGAGTGTAGGGGGAGCTTTACTCTGTATCTCACATAGAAACATAGAAACATAGAAAATAGGTGCAGGAGTAGGACATTCGGCCCTTCGAACCTGCACCGCCATTCAATAAGATCATGGTTGATCATTCCCTCATTACCCCTTTCCTGCTTTCTCTCCATACCCCTTGATCCTTTTAGCCGTAAGGGCCACATCTAACTCCTTCTTGAATATATCCAATGAACTGGCATCAACAACTCTCTGCAGCCGGGAATTCCACATGTTAACAACTCTCTGAGTGAAGAATTTTCTCCTCATCTCAGTCCTAAATGGCCTACCCCTTATCCTAAGGCTATGCCTCCTGTTCTGGACTTCCCCAACATCGGGAACATTCTTCCCGCATTAAACCTGTCCAGTCCCGTCAGAATCTTATATGTTTCTATGAGATCCTCTCCCATCCTTCTAAACTCTAGTGAATAAAGGCCCAGACGATCCAGTCTCTCCTCATATGTCAGTCCAGCCATCCCTGGAATCAGTCTGGTGAACCTTCGCTGCACTCCCTCAATAGCAAGAACATCCTTCCTCAGATTAGGAGACGAAATTGAACACAATACTAAGGCTCTGTACAACTGTAGTAAGACCTCCCTGCTCCTTTACTCAAATCCCCTAGCTATGAAGGCCAACATACCATTTGCCTTCTTCACCGCCTGCTGTACCTGCATGCCAACTTTCAATGACTGATGAACCATGACACCCAGGTCTCATTGCACCTCCCCTTTTCCTAATCTGCCGCCATTCAGATAATATTCTGCCTTCCTGTTTTTGCCGCCAAAATGGATAACCTCACATTTATCCACACTATACTGCATCTGACATGCATTTTCCCACTCACCTAACCTGTCCAAGTCAACCTGCAGCCTCTTTGCGTCCTCTTCACAGCTCACACCACCACCCAGTTTAGTGTCATCTGCAAACTTGGAGATATTACACTCAATTCCTTCATCTAAATCATTAATGTATATTGTAAAGAGCTGGGGCACTCCACTAGTCACTGCCTGCCATTCTGAAAAGGACCCGTTTATCCCGACTCTCTGCTTCCTGTCTGCCAACCAGTTCTCTATCCACGTCAGTACATTACCCTCAATACCATGCGCTTTGATTTTGCACACCAATCTCTTGTGCGGGACCTTGTCAAAAGCCTTTTGAAAGTCCAAATAAACCACATCCACTGATTCTCCCTTGTCCACTCTGCGAGTTACATCCTCAAAAAATTCTAGAAGATTCGTCAAGCATGATTTCCCTTTCATAAATCCATGCTGACTTGGTCCGATCCTGTCACTGCTTTCCAAATGCGCTGCTATTTCATCCTTAATGATTGATTCCAACATTTTCCCCACTACTGATGTCAGGCTATTCAGTCTGTAATTACCCGTTTTCTCTCTCCCTCCTTTTTTAAAAAGTGGTGTTACATTAGCTACCCTCCAGTCCATAGGAACTGATCCAGAGTCGATAGACTGTTGGAAAATGATCACCAATGCATCCACTATTTCTAGGGCCACTTCCTTAAGTACTCTGGGATGCAGACTATCAGGCCCTGGGGATTTATCCGCCTTCAATCCCACCAATTTCCCGAACACAATTTCCCACCTAATAAAGATATCCTTCAGTTCCTCCTTCTCACTAGACCCACTGTCCCTTGATACATTCGGAAGGTTATTTGTGTCTTCCTTCGTGAAAACAGAACCAAAGTATTGGTTCAATTGATCTGCCATTTCTTTGTTCCCCATTATAAATTCACCTGAATCCGATAGCAAGGGACCTACGTTTGTCTTCACTAATCTTTTCCTCTTCACATAGTTATAGAAGCTTTTACAGTCAGTTTTATGTTCCCTGCAAGCTTCCTCTCATACTCTATTTTTCCCCTCTTAATTAACCCTTAGTCCTCCTCTGTTGAATTCTAAATTTCTCCCAGTCCTCAGGTTTCTTGCTTTTTCTGGCCAATTTATATGCCTCTTCCTTGGCTTTAACACTATCCTTAATTTCCCTTGTTAGCCACAGTTGAGCCACCTTCCCCATTTTATTTTTACTCCAGACAGGGATGTACAATTGCTGAAGTTCACCCATGTGATCTTTAAATGTTTGCCATTGCTTATCCACCGTCAACCCTTTAAGTATCCTTTGCCAGTCTATTCTAGCCAATTCATGCCTCATACCGTCGAAGTTACCTTTCCTTAAGTTCAGGACCCTAGTTTCCAAATTAACTTTATCACTCTCCATCTTAATAAGGAATTCTACCATATTATGGTCACTCTTCTCCAAGGGGCCTCGCACAACAAGATTGCTAATTAGTCCCTTCTCATTATAAATCACCCAGTCTAGGATGGCCAGCTCTCTGGTTGGTTCCTCGACATATTGGTCTAGAAAACCATCCCTAATACACTCCAGGAAATCCTCCTCCACCGTATTACTACCAGTTTGGTTAGCTCAATCAATATGTAGATTAAAGTCACCCATGATAACTGCTGTACCTTTATTGCACACATCCCTTATTTCTTGGTTGATGCTAACCCCGTGCTGTACCTGCCCTGGGAGTGTGTGATGGGACAATGTAGACGAAACTTTACTCTGTATCTAACCCCGTGCTGAACCTGCCATGGGAATATTTGATGGGAGACTGTAGAGGGAGCTTTACTCTGTATCTAGCCCATGCAGTAACTGCTCTGGGAGTGTTTGATGGGACAGTGTAGAGGGAGCTTTACTCTGAACACTCGGTACCTGATAATGGGGAAAGTGTTCTTTTTTGCATCTTTGATATTTCTTGGCTTATTGGGCATAAAGTTCACAGTTTCAAACTGCCAATCCCTTTTAAATAGATGCTCCTGTCTTACTAATACTGCTGATTAAAATGTTGCTCTTCATGTACTTCCAGGTCATAGTGTGGGGGGATTATGGTCGGATGGATCACAAGTATTTCATGGGAATGTCCCAAATCCTGCTGGAGGAGCTCGACCTGTCCACCCTGGTTACTGGTTGGTACAAACTCTTCCCGACTTCGTCTCTTGTGGACTCGGCAGTGACTCCAATCACTCGCCGTCTCTCTCAGTCCTCACTGGACAGCAGCACCGGCCCTGCCGGCCATTAAAGGTGTCAGGCGATAGAACCAGAACAAGTGCATATCATCAGAATGCCAAGAGGTAGCTGTAAATACTGTCTGTGCAATTCAACCAACCGCTGTTATCGCTACTGTCTAGTATTTTATTTATTTTCATTGACCTTGAAAGTATGAGCAACCTGTGCAAACATGTGCTGTCATTCCAATATCTGGGGAAATTCTGGTATATGGACAAGGGGTACCGTGCAATAGAGGGAGCTGTTTGAAGACAAACCTTACTGTTTTGGATAGCACACACAAGATGATATCGAAACCCACCAAAAGATGAAGAATTTGGCAACAGGCAAAGGTCAAGGGAAGCGGTGATGTTCAGACTGTAGAGAAAACGACCCCAGGACTAGAGTGATAGGTAGATGTCACTGTGCACCAGGTTTCCTCTCTGGGGTACATGTGTCCTGCTTGTTGTCAAGGAGCCCCAGCCACATACAGTTCTTTTGGCTTTTCTCATAAGACTATTGTTCGTTTTCTTTCAATGTAATGCATTCAAAATGTACCTGTAATGGTTCTCTCTCTGAAATGGTAGAAGATGTTGGCATTTGGGCCACTTGGCGAGTGTGTTGACCCTTCTTACCAGGACAGTATTCCTTCTTGACCCCCACATTGTTTGAAGTAACAATCCCATGATCCCACCTCGGCCTTCCCAAATGTCTAAGCATGAGCACCCTCCTATCGAATGAGGTATAAGAAGGCATGCTGAATACCTTTGTATCCTTTGCACTGGCATAGTCCTTTGGCACTCCGAAACCTGATAACCAGCTACGTTTCACCTTCTACAGACTTCCAACAGGCACTGAGGTAAGGTGTTGGGCCGACAAAGCACACCATCTATTCCTTGCGCTGCACTCTCAATGGCTTGACTGAAACCTAGTGCATAGTCCCAGCCAACCCAACAATTTCTTCTTCTATTTCCTACTCCTTCACATATTTGTCTCATTGCATCCTAGAAAATATGGAACAATGGACTTTTGCATGTTCTTTCCATCTTAATCTTTGTTGACTTCAAAAGAATACACCCGCTACAATGTGTATTTTCTGGACACATGGAACTCTGACAGGCAGCAATGGAGTCAGAAGGGCTACTGTTTTATTTTCTTCAATGAGTGCACTGTGGGCCTTAGGTCCATAAAATCTCCCAAACTGTCGGTCAAATCCAGGGATATTACTTAGCGCTGTCTGTTCAACAGATACTGACACCAGCCTTGTTCCAAGTAACGTTCCAAGAGAAGATATCTCTGGTGCTGTGGTTCAGACCCCATGTGGCACACAAGGAGGCCCCAGAGATGAGCTATTCCAATCACGGACTAGCCAATGAAGAAACAGACCTGAAGCCATTCTGGAATTGTTAAAAACATTATAAATCAGTGTGAGTTTCCTCAATGGCGATAATGAGACCAGACTGGAGAGTTCACTGGGACCTGAAGTGATGATACAACCTGTGGCCATGGACATTCCGCGACAATAGATTTCACAGTACCCAAAAAGATAAGAAATTGGACACTTCATGTTATCCACCATCTTTCAGGAAGACGTGGGCCTGGATGGCCTGGACAATGGCCATTAACCTTCACCATCTGCAGATCCTAAAGGAAAAAGGCCCATAATGACTATTAACGGTGGATTTCTGAGAATCGTGATGGATTGTGAAAGACAATTGGAACTCACCCATAAAAAAAGAAACTGGAAAAAGATAAAAAAATCTCAAAGGGAAGCACTTTATGGTTTCACAGTGACCCCCTGTGGAAATCTGTGAACTTGAATAGTATCATTGATGAGGAACTCAAGGATCCAAAGATCTACAGTTCCCTTCCTCCACCTTCAAGATTCATGGACTCAGAGATTTGACAATGGGCCATCTGATAAGGTACGATTCAATGTGATATTTTGTGTTATTATGGCAGAAATGTAGCACTGTCACTCATGTAGCTGTGACCTCACCACATTCTCACATCACTGCAAAACAGCACAGCCAACTCAGTATTGGTTCTCGGATATACACGAGGAATGGTGGACTCTTGGCTGTTGTCTAAAACAGACCAACTATGAACTGAAGTGGCAAGTGTTTGGACAATTGGATGAGTGTTGGGAGAGGTGGAGAATGGTTACCAATGGTCTTGTCAATGTTGAGGTGTTCCAGCACAGCAGGGTAGAAGACCCAATCATCAAAGGAAAACTGCATCCCTTGTTCCAAAAGATATCTGTGGTATTCTCACCTTGATGGGAATCATTCTTCATCTAATGCATGGAAACTTGTGTGGATTTTTCCCTGTAGTAAAGCTGGGACTAAAAACCAATTTTGTACAAACACTGAGATGGTTTTTTAACAAGAAGAACTTTATGCTGTTTTATCAAATTAATATCCAATCCATCAGATGACTTACTGTTAAAAGGGCATTTCCTTCCTGTATAAGTCCTGTCAAACTGTCAGATCTCAACATCGGTTGGATATAATTAATGACTGTCTTGTGAAGTTTGGTCAGAATATGATGCACTTATTGTTAGCCTGGATTGCACTGTCTTTGTGAAGTATATAAAGTGCATTAAACATCTCTATATTGTACATAAATGTGACATTTTCAATCAGAATGCTAACAACAGAACGAGACAGACCATCTTTTGGGGGCCTCCATCAGTGCTTCACAAAATAAATGTTCAAATGGTGGGATGTTTAGCTATCCAACTTCACACAATGCCCTTCTTAATCTACCCTAATTTCCTCGGCCCCACTCTCTTAAATGTGATGACTGCACCTTGCCCGGCTGTCTGAGTTTGGATAAAGTTTTAGAATTTCTCCACAATGGTGAGCATCACAACTGATCCAATTCCTGCCCTTAGCTGATTTCCACACAATGACACACTTTCTGGATCGATTTCAATGCCCCTTCCTTGGCATGTCTCCATTCTCATGAGATCAGCTAGCTTACAATTGATCGGGGACCAAAGCTGTCACCTGCCTGGTCTGGGAGGCTCAGACAGTCCATTGATCCAGAGAAGCACAAGGGAGTTTGAAGTGAGCAGTGTATGGATTGTTGTTAAAGGAATGGTGCTCACACATGATCTAGGCCTCAACAACTGGAGTCGGCCCTGTAGCTCCAGCTGCATCTGTTGCCATTGCCTTGTTACACAGTGCAGTGTTGATCTGCCCTAACCCTGCATAGAAAAGCTGAGAAAATAATTTATAAAAAAACTTACATTTAAAAAAATGTTTTCCTCTCTCACTGTGAGATGGATAATTTCATTGGATCTTCTTTCATTTGTTCCTGGGCTATGGGCGTCGCTGGCAAGGCCGGTATTTATTGCCCATCCCTAATTGCCCTTGAGAAGGTGGTGGTGAGCCACCTTATTGAACCGCTGCAGTCCGTGTGGTGAAGGTACTCCCACAGTGCTGTTAGGGAGGGAGTTCCAGGACTTTGACCCAGCGACGATGAAGGAACGACGATATATTTCCAAGTCAGGATGGTGTGTGACTGGGAGGGGAACGTGGAGGTGGTGGTGTTCCCATGCACCTGCTGCCCTTGTCCTTCTAGGTGATAGAGGTCGCGGGTTTGGGAGGTGCTGCCGAAGAAGCATTGGCGAGTTGCTGCAGTGCATCTTGTAGATGGTACACACTGCAGCCAGGGGGCGCCGGTGGTGGAGGGAGTGAACGTTGAAGGTGGTGGATGGGGTACCGATCAAGCGGCTGCTTTGTCCTGGATGGTGTCGAGCTGCTTGAGTGTTGTTGGAACTGCACTCATCCAGACAAGTGGAGAGTGTTCCATCACACTCCATCAACATGGAGGGGGGGTGGCGGGGGGAGGGCAAATGATGGGGAACAAACTGAAGGGAAGAGAAAGTAGAACTAAGGTGGGGGGAGAACTGTAGGCTCTTTCACAAGGCTGTTAAGTTGAAATATATGATTCATATTTTCTACATATATTCAATATTTAGATTTCTGCCATCTCTGCTTTTATTAAGTCGCCCCGACACCTTCAAAGAATTCAACTTACATCAACTTGGCAATAAAAATTCTTAGGACAGATCTTACTGAAGTACAGACCCTGTGGGTCAGTTAATGAAAGACCTGCATTTATATTGCGCTTTTCACGACCACCAGATTTCTCAAAGCACTTTACAGCCAACAAAGTACTTTGGGAGTGTAGTCACTGTTGTAATGTAGGAAATGCAACAACCAATTTGTGCACAGCAAGCTCCCACAAAAAGCAATGTGATAATGACCAGATAATCTGCTTTTTTGTTTTGTTGACTGGGGGATAAACATTGGCCAGGATACCAGGAATAACTCCCCTGCTCTACTTTGAAATAGTGCCATGGGATCTTTTACATCCACCTGTGAGAGCAGACGGGGCCTCGGTTTAACATCTTATCTGAAAGACGGCACCTCCGATGGTGCAGCACTCCCTCAGCACAGGACTGGAGTGTCAGCCTAGATTTTTATGCTCAAGTCCCTGGAATGGGACTTGAACCCACAACCTTCTGACACAGAGACTGCCCACTGAGCCACAACTGACACTTACAGTTATTACTGATCTGACCATAGATTGAAAACTAGGAGGCAGGTCACAGCGTATCAGAGCCAGAAGTCCAAAACACTTCGATAAAGCACTCAGGGAGAAATCAATGGAGGAAGGGAGAGGAGGTGTTTCAGGGGCTTGGGTTCTGACCGTAAACAGGATTGTGTGTTGAATCTCCTCACTTTCCTGGGTCTAAAATTATTTTGGGTACGGAGTTGTCACAATCTCAACCCTGGTGGGTCAGCTTGAGTGTGTGGTGCCAATCTGCCTGGTATTTGTTATAAATTAGCAATGTATCCATCAGATCATAAAGGGCATAATGGTGGCTGGCACCAGGGGTTAACTCTCTGAGGATTAGGTTAAGAAATGTTGTTGGGCAGAGTAAAAGGGCCTTCACTCAGCACATGGCCATGATCTATCTGGTTCAGGGGTACTTGATGGTGACACAAGACACAAACTGCCCCACAGGGTCTGCTAACAGATCTTAACATTTCATGTATCAGAAATAAAAAGAATTAAAGATGTTCTCCCGTCTCACCAGTTTCCCTCTCTGACTCTAGACCATTATTGAGAATATTCACCACACGGACTACAACGGCTCACCACACCTTCTCCGGAGCAGTTAGGGACGGGCCTTGTCAGTGTCGCCCACATCCCAGGATTGAATAAAGATTTTTTTTAAATACGCAACAGGCAAATTGAATTGAACAAACAAGGAGGAGATACGCTTTTGCTAAACGTTACGGGATTATCAGCTGAGCTTCTCTGTAACAGAGCAATATTGGCCAGGATACCGGGGATAGCTCTGAAAATAGAGCAAGCGACTCAGTCAGCTCTTCCAATGGGTGCGTAGAGCTGCAGTGCAAGAGATCGCAATTTTCCTGATCCTATCTTCCTCGTTGATGCCATCAATACTGTTGCTTAGCTGATTAATGAGGACACAGTATTGGGTGATGAGAGAATGGCTTCTCAATGGTCGATGCTCCGTCTTGCGTCTGCAGTCCTCCATACTGCTTTGCCTCTCCTCTAGAGGGCCAAATGACATTGCCAATGGTGATATTACAAAATGTTGGCACTGGCATTTCAGCTCACCTCATGCATGAACGCCAACCTGTTGTGATAACTATTATAATAACTGCAAAATATAACTGACCCCATGAAACAGGCTATGTATTGGTGTCTGAAGGTGGCTTTTGTTGGAAGATGACATGAGCTTGAGAGGATATTCAAGAGCATTGTAAGATTCACCAAGCACTGTGGTTTACATGACTAAAATACATTATACAGGTGCAGCGCCTAAAATCCAGAACCTTCCGGACTTTCGATTTGCTTTCTGACATCACAAATTCGGAAATTTCCGGATTTCAGAACGCCAGAAAGAGGTGGTGGGGGAGGGGGATTCCCGCCGAGGAGCTGTTCGGCAGGGTCAGACTGTCCGAGGTCATCATCGGGCGAGCTGGCGAGGAGGCCCCAAGGTCGGGCAGTGGCAGCGAGGCGAGTAGAGGCGGGGCCCAGGGTCGTCGGGTCCGGATTGCGGAACATTTTACAGATCGCGGATAACCCTGCCACCGATTGGTCCCAGAGTTCAGGTTCTGTAGAATTGGACTCTGATTGTTATAAGGTTAGAGTGCACTGGTGATGGCTTTATCCAACAGTGTGTAATATTTACTTTTAGCTGTACACTGGTCCGTTCCACCACTTGTGTAGGTTGTAGGGTGTGAGAGGAGTCAGTGTTAGAACTAAAATAAGGGCTTGAATTATTAAAGTCAAATCCCACACCTTTAGCACAGGGACACTATCCTTAATATGTCTACAAATCAGATTTCAACAAATGATTTCAGTGTTGGGCAGAGACATTGGCTCTGGCCCAACCGTGGAACGAGGTGACCTTCACCCCAGCACCTACTTATAGAGGTAGGAAACAGCAAAGGCAAATCAAAACAGAACTCGCAGATAAATCATGATAGTTAGATCTAACATCAGGAAGCCCTGCACACACACACACAATGGCCAATAGCTGGACTGATCCTGGAGGAACGGTGGTGAACTCTCGACTCACTTAAGAAGCAGTGGATACTGTGGCTGGAATATATGTTTCCCCGGATGAAGAGCAACTGCATGGCCTTCTGTGGGGTGAAAGGTTTGGGAGCTGTCCCTGCTGCTCTTAGATGAAGAGCCCGGCATCTTATGTACGGTATAAATATATGCTGCACATAGATCAATCTGTGACCTGCACCACCTTCTCCCATTGGACAGCCCGGGACCCTGTACCACCCCCTCCCATTGGACAGCCCGGGACCCTGTACCACCCCCTCCCATTGGACAGCCCGGGACCCTGTACCACCCCCTCTCATTGGACAGGGAACCTCCACCACCCCCTCCCATTGGACAGCCCGGGACCCTGCACCACCCTCTCCCATTGGACAGCCCGGGACCCTGCACCACCCCCTCCCATTGGACAGCCCAGGATCCTGCACCAGCCCCTCCCATTGGGCAGCCCGGGACCCTGTACTACCCCCTCCCATTGGACAGCCCAGGACCCTGCACCACCCCCTCCCATTGGACAGCCCAGGAACCTGCACCAGTCCCTTCCATTGGGCAGCCCGGGACCCTGTACCACCCCCTCCCATTGGACAGGGAACCTCCACCACCCCCTCCCATTGGACAATACCGGGACCCTGCACCACCCCCTCCCATTGGACAGCCCGGGACCCTGCACCACCCCCTCCCATTGGACAGCCCAGGACCCTGTACCACCCCCTCCCATTGGGCAGCCTGGGACCCTGTTCTGAAAGCCCACAATTCTCTGAGGAGATGGGTAAGAGTATCCCAGGAGCAGACTCTGCCATTGATATTGCTGAGTTGAGCCTTCATTTGGCTATCAACAAGAAACCAAAGGTATCACCAATCAGCACGCGCCAACTTTCCCCAACACACTGAATCAGCTCAAAACAAATCATAAAAAAGCATCAGATGACTAAAAACATGTTTCCCATCCAAAGAGATAATTAAACCAAATTTGTGAAAATTGAATCCATCCCACTGCACAGTTAGTGACTGAAGGGCCTTCGGATTGTTTCAAACGATGATCATGGTTGGCTCGCAAATGTGATCCTGTCTCCTGAAGGGGATGCTCTGCAATCATTTTATATCTGTGGCCTTTAACAGGCTCCACTGTAACTGTCTATTATTGTAACTGTTCATGTTGTTGATAAGCAGCAGGAATCTGCGGATGACAAGAATGCACATGGTAATTTTGTAAATAAACACCGAGCAATTTTAATAAGAAATCTGTTAATGGCACAGAGATAGCTTGTATTTGCATGGACTTGTAAAAACCAACGATTAAAAATATGGGCAGCAATTGCCTGCTTATTCACGGCAAGTACATTTGTGTTATTCCAAATGGTCTTGACTTAATCCATGTTGGCTCTTTTTTGTTCAACCTCAAATCTATGTTCTACTTCTCTTCCCCTTCTCCTTCTCTTTTCGGCTAACTTGCATCACATATTGTTCCCGGGGCATGGACAAAAGGATGAATTACTCCCCGACCTCTGTAACCGTGCACAAGCAGTGAAAGTGGAGGAGGAGAGCGAGAGCAGCACTTTACCATTAGGCTCAGACACCTCCTCACGTTAACAACACACAACTCGCACACATCACCACTTCCGCAACCCAACAAACTACAGGCACCAAAACATCTTTATATGTGCTTTGCAAATTAACATGTTGGGGACAAACTCCATTTACATAGGTGGCCTCCTTCAATACACAGGGCAGCAAATACAGCATCCTTTCCAATGGATCAATAGCTGAAAAAGTCATTCTTCACTGCTTAATATATCGGGAAAACAGTGATACTAATCCATCATCTGCATGCTCCAATGTTGTTCCCTCTGGGTGTGGGCAGTGTAGAAGGTGCTTTACTCTGTATCTAACCCGTGCTGTCCTGCCCTGGGAGTGTTTGATGGAACAGCGTAGAAGGTACTTTACTCTGTCTCTACCCCGTGCTGTGACTGCCCTGTGAGTGTTTGATGGGACAGTGTAGAGGGAGCTTTATTCCATATCTAACCCCGTGCTGTACATGCCCTGGGAGTGTTTAACGGGACAGTGTAGAAGGAGCTTTGCACTGTATCTAACCCATGCTGTACCTGCCCTGGGAGTGTTTGATGAGGACACTATAGAGCGAGCTTTACTCTGTATCTAACCCGGTGCTGTACCTGCCCTGGGAGTGTTTGATGGGACAGCGTCGAGGGAGCTTTATTCTGTATCTAACCCAAGCTGTACCTGCCTGCGGAGTGTTTAATGGGACAGTGTAGAAGGAGCTTTACTCTGTATCTAACCCGTACTATACCTGCCCTGCGAGTGTTTGATGGGAGAGTGTAGAGGGAGCTTTACTCTGCATCGAACCGTGCTTCACCTGCCATGGGAGTGTTTGATGGGACAGTGTAGAGTGAGCTTTACTCTGTATCTAACCGTGCTGTACCTGCCATGGGAGTGTTTGATGGGACAGTGTAGAGGGAGCTTTACTCAGCATTTAACCCCGTGCTCTACCTGCCCTGGGAGTGTTTGATGGGACAGTGTAGAGAGGGCTTTACTCTGTATCTAACCCGTGCTGTAACTGCCCTGGGAGTGTTTGATGGGACAGTGTAGAGAGAATTTTACTCGGGATCTAACCCGTGCTGTACCTCCCCTGGTAGTGATTGCTGGGACAATGTAGAGGGAGCTTTACTCTGTATCTTACCCCGTGCTGTACCTGCCCTGGGAGTGTTGATAGGACAGTTTTGAGGGAGCTTTACTCTGTATCTATCTTATGCTGTATCTGCCATGGGAGTGTTTGATGGGACAGTGTGGAGGAAGCTTTACTCTGTGCCTAACCCTGTGCTGTATTTGCCCTGGGAGTGTTTCATGCGACATTGCAGCGAGAGCTTTACTCTGTATCTAACCCGTGCTGCACCTGCCCTGGGAGTGTTCAATGGGACAGTGTAGAGGGAGCTTTATTCTGTATCGAACCACCTGTACTAGCCCAGGGAGGGTTTGATGCGTCAGTGTAGAGCGACCTTTATTCTGTATCTAACCCATGCTGTACCTGCCCGCGGAGTGTTCAATGGGACAGTGTAGAGGGAGCTTTACTCTGTATCTAACCCGTACTGTACCTGCCCTGCGAGTGTTTGATGGGAGAGTGTAGAGGGAGCTTTATACTGTATCTAACTCGTGCTGTACCTGCCCTGGGAGTATTTGATCGGACAGTATAGAGGGAGCTTCAGTCTGTCTCTAATCGGTGCTGTAAATGTCCTGGGAGTGTTTGATGGGACAGTGTAGAGGAAGCTTTACTCTGTATCTAACCCATGCTGTACCTGCCCTGTGAATGTTTGATGGGAGAGTGTAGAGAGAATTTTACTCTGTATCTAACCCGTGCTGTACCTGCCCTGGGAGTGTTTGATGGGACTGTATAAAGGGACCTTTATTTCGTATCTAACCCTGTGCTGTACCTGCCCTGGGAGTGTATGATGAGGACACTATAGAGGGAGCTTTACTCTGTATCTAACCTGTGCTGTACCTGCCCTGGGAGTGTTTGATAGGACAGTATAGAGGGAGCTTTACTCTGTATCTAACCCATAATGTACCTGCCCTGCGAGTGTTTGATGGGACAGTGTAGAGGGAGCTTTACTCCATATCGAACCCCGTCCTTTGCCTGCCCTGGGAGTGTTTAATGGGACAGTGTAGAAGGAGCTTTGCACTGTATCTAACCCCCTGTACCTGCCCTGGGAGTGTTTGATGAGGACACGATAGAGGGAGCTTTACTCTGTATCTAACCCACTGTACCAGCCCTTGGAGTGTTTGATGGGATAGTGGAGAGGGATCTTCACTCTTTGTCTAACCCCGTGCTGTGCCTGCCCTGGAAGTGTTTAATGGGACAGTGTAGAGGGAGCTTTACTCAGTGTCTAACCCATGCTGTACCTGCCCTGGGAGTGTTTGATCGGACAGTGTAGAGAGAGCTTTACTCAGTACTTAACGCCATGCTCTACCTGCCCTGGGTGTAAAGTCCTGTCCCCTCAGTACAGATTCACACGAGGCATGTAGTGAAATCAAGGTCACTCTGGACCTGCACCTTTATTTCACAGCTCTGGAATGCTGCACTTGCCTGAGACCTGCCCTTATATACCTGTCTCTTGCAAGTGCACCCCTGGTGGTAAGGTATGCTGGTGGTTACAGGTCGTATCTTATTACAGTCATGCATAGCATGTTAGGATACAGTTATATATAATAAAGTAAGATACATGACATCACCCTCCCCCAAGGTCTTATTGTCTTTATAGGTTCAGTCTCTCAGGTGGTCTACGCTCTCGCGTGGAGCGTCTGAGTTGTGTTTCAGTTGTTTGCCTTGGTGTCTGTTTTTCTTTGGGTGTGGTTGCTGGTATCTTGTCTGGGCTGTCTGTTTCGATTGGTGTGATTGTTGTTGACTCGCCTGGGCTGTCTGTTGGGATTGCCCTTTCCTCAGGTTGTTCCCTCTGTCTGTCCACGGGTGTGGTGCGAGTTCCACATTGTAGTCTGCCTCTGGTTCCGCAGTGTTGTTGGTAAATCTGCTTTTGACTTGGTCTACATGCCTCCGGCAGGTTTTGCCATTGTCCATTTGTACTACCAGTAGCCTGTTACCTTCCTTGCCCGTTACTGTCCCTGCAAGCCATTTGGGACCCCTGCCATAGTTTAGTAAAAACACTTTCCCCCCATCTCATTCCATCTCCCCCTTGAATTTCTGTCATGGGAAGAAGAACCCATCTCTTGACCAGCTGTGACTCGAAACATACGTTTTAATGAAGGATCTGTTGGCACCCGAGAAACCAGCAAGCAAGTCGTTTGAAGAGTTGAGCACACTGGTAAGAGACCACCTGCAGCCAGCGAGCAGCCTACACATGGCCAGACACAGGTTCTACAACTACAGACACTGTGTGGGCCAGAGCATACTCGACTTCTTGGCGGAACTTCGGAGGTTGGCTAGTTTATGTGAGTTCTCCGATGAACTGAGAAGAGAAATGCTGAGAGACTTTTTCATTGAAGGAATAGGCCACGCAGGCATATTCCGAAAGCTCATAGAGACCAAGAACCTGACCTTAGAGGCAGCAGCACTGGTTGCACAGACATTCTTGGTCGGGGAAGAAGAAACGAGGTTGATTTACAATGCAGGTACGACAATTAACGAAACATTAGAACAAGAAGTTCACAGCATTAAACAAGCTGCTACCCCACACACAGACAAAACCAGGAGAACAGGCTCTCGACAGCAGGCAGAAGCCATCAAGAGCCACAGGAACGGCCATTCACACCTCATCAACCCACAATGCGAGCAATCAACTACAAACTTAGGAAAACTCAAGAGAAATCAGCCAGACGCAGCTCATTCTTTGGGAACTCTTTGAACAATGGAACAGGTCTGTGCTGGAGGTGTGGGGCTGGTCACTCATCAAGGGGATGTCGATTTCAGCAGGCTGTTTGCAGAAATTGTGAATATACAGGGCATTTGGCCCGCATGTGCAAATAAACGGCAGCTCGGCTGGTATATGAATCATTTGGGTCGGAAAGCGGACCAGAAGATGGTGGGGACAGTACCCGGGACACCGATGTACAGCAGGTCAACACGATCAATGGCCGCTGCTCCTACAACAGAACCCCTCCTATAATGATGAGGGTCCTACTCAACGGGATACCTGTCAACATGGAGCTGGATATGGGAGCGAGTCAATCTCTCACGGGGGCTCAACAATTTGAACAACTGTGGCCGCATAAAAGAGACAGACCAAAACTCACAAGGGTCGACACCAAACTAAGGAGCTATACCAAAGAAATCGTACCAGTCCTCGGCAGCGCCATGCTCTCTGTCACACACAAAGGGACAGTGAACCGACTTCCCCTGTGGATTGTCCCCGGAGACCCCGCAGCACTGCTGGGGAGAAGCTGGCTGGCAAAACTAAACTGGAAATGGGATGATGTCCATGCCATGTCATTAGAGGAACGGACCTCCTGCTCAACAGTTATAAAGCGATTTGAACATCTCTTTCAGCCAGGTGTGGGCACTTTCAAAGGGGCCAAAGTCAAAATCTACATCACACAGGATGCTAGAATGGTCCATCACAAGGCCAGAGCTGTACCCTCTGTGATGAGGGAAAAAATTGAACACGAACTAGACAGGCTTCTGCGGGAAGGCATTATATCAGCTGTGGAATTTAGCGACTGGGCAAGTCCCATCGTCCCAGTCATGAAGCCTGATAGATCCGTACGAATCTGTGGGGACTATAAATCTACCATAAACAGAGTCTCCCAACAGGACCAGTACCCGCTGCCCAGATCAGAGGAATTATTTGCCACATTGGCGGGAGGTAAACTTTTCTCAAAATTAGACCTCACATCTGCGTATATGACGCAAGAATTGACCGAGGAATCCAAGCTACTCACCACCATCAACACACATCGAGGCCTTTTCATGTACAATCGATGCCCATTCGGCATCAGGTCGGCAGCTGCCATATTCCAGCGCAACATTTCTGCTCAAGTCCATCCCGGGGACGGTTATATTTCAAGACGACATACTTATCACGGGTAGGGACACCGACTCCCATCTCAGTAATTTGGAGGAAGTACTAAAGCGGTTGGATCGGGTAGGCCTACGAGTCAAGAAATCCAAGTGCCTGTTTCTCACACCCGAGGTTGAATTTTTGGGCAGAAGGATTGCCACTGATGGAATCCGCCCAACACAGTCCAAAACAAAAGCAATTCACCTGGCACCCAGGCCCCGGAATGTCTCAGAACTGCGCGCCTTTCTCGGGCTACTCAATTACTTTGGGAACTTTATGCAGAACTTAAGCACGCTGCTGGAGCCTCTCCACGTGCTACTCAGAAAGGGGTGTGATTGGTTTTGGGGGGACGCCCAGGAATGCGCCTTCAACAGTGTTTTGACTTTCTTTGATCCAGGTGAAAAGCTAGTTCTCACATGCGATGCGTCAGCGTATGCGGCCGGGTACGTTTTGCAACATGTCAATAGTGCGGGCAAATTACAACCCATAGCTTATGCCTCCAGGTCACTTTCGCGGGCGGAGCGCGGGTATGGAATGGTAGAGAAGGAGGCGCTCGCGTGCGTGTACGGTGTCAAAAAGATGCACCAATAACTTTTCGGGGCCAAGTTCGCGTTAGAAACCGACCACAAGCCCCTCACGTCCCTCCTATCCGAGAGCAAGGCAATAAACATCAACGCCTCATCGCGAATTCAACGGTGGGCACTCATGCTGGCGTCCTATGACTATACCATAAGGCACAGACCAGGCACAGAAAATTGTGCAGACGCGCTCAGCAAGCTACCCCTGGCGACCACGGAAGGGTCTGACGAACAGGACTGTGACATAGTCATGGCAATCAATGCCTTTGAGTCCACAGGTTCGCCCATGACGGCTCGCCAAATCAAAGCCTGGACGGTCAGCGACCCCACATTATCCGAAGTAAAAAGATGTGTCCTAACCGGTGACTGGATAGAGGCTCACGATGCCTGCCCCGAGAAATTAAAACCCTTTCACAGGCGTATGCATGAGCTATCACTACAAGCAGGCTGCCTGATGTGGGGCAGCCGAGTAGTCATGCCTCTGTGAGGCAGAGAGGCATTTGTCCAGGAGCTCCACCGCGAGCACCCGGGGATCGTTCTCATGAAGGCCATAGCCAGATCCCACGTCTTGTGGCCTGGTATTGACGCGGACTTGGAACTCTGCGTCCGAAGGTGCACCATTTGTGCCCAACTTAGCAATGCCCCCAAGAAGGCTCCACTGAGCCCCTGGCCCTGGCCTACCAAACCGTGGTCGCGGGTGCACGTAGACTATGCGGGCCCATTCATGGGCAAAATGTTCCTCGTAGTTGTAGATGCATTTTCAAAGTGGATCGAGTGCACCATTTTAAAATCGAGCACAACCTCCACCACTGTGGAGAGCCTCGCAACCATGTTTGCAACGCACGGAATCCCTGACATATTGGTCAGTGACAATGGTCTGTGCTTCACCAGCGCAGAATTCCAAAACTTTATAAATGACCACGGCATAAATCACGTCAAGACGGCACCGTTCGAGCCGGCCTCAAACGGCCAGGCGGAGAGAGCAGTGCAAATCATTAAACAAGACATGCTTAAAATCCAAGGTTCCACACTGCAGGGTCGCCTGTCACGACAGCTGCAAATCATTTAACAAGGCATGCTGTATCTCACCCCGTGCTGTACCTGCCCTGGGAGTGTTGATAGGACAGTTTTGAGGGAGCTTTACTCTGTACCTATCCCATGCTGTACTTGTGCTGGGTGTGTTTGATGGCACAGTGTAGGTGCAGCTTTACACTGTACCTAACTGTGCTGTACCTGCCATGGGAGTTTTCGATGGTACAGTGGAGAGGGAGCTTTGCTCTGTATCTAACCTGTGCTGTACCTGCCCTGGGAGTGTTTGATCGGACAGTGTAGAGGGAGCTTCAGTCTGTCTCTACTCAGTGCTGTAGCTGCCCTGCAAGTGTTTGATGGAACAGGGTAGAGGGAGCTTTACTCTGTATCTGACCCGTGCTGTACCTGCTGTAAAGTCCTGTCCCCTCAGTACAGATTCACACGAGGCATGTAGTGAAGTCAAGGTCACTCTGGACCTGCACCTTTAGTTCACAGCTCTGGAATGCTGCACTTGCCTGAGACCTGTACTTATATACCTGTCTCTTGCAAGTGCACCCCTGGTGGCAAGGTATGCTGGTGGTTATAGGTCATATCTTATTCCAGTCATGTATAGCATGTTAGGATACAGTTATATATAATAGTGTAAGATACATGACATCACCCTCCCCCAAGGTCTTATCATCTTTATAGGTTCAGTCTCTCAGGTGGTCTACGCTCTCGCGTGGAGCATCTGAGTTGTGGTTCAGTTGTTTACCTTGGTGTCTGTTTTTCTTTGGGTGTGGTTGCTGGTATCTCGCCTGGGCTGTCTGTTTCGATTGGTGTAATTGTTGTTGACTCGCCTGGGCTGTCTGTTGGGATTGGTGTGATTGTTGTTGACTCGCCTGGGCTGTCTGTTTCGATTGATGTGATTGTTGTTGACTCGCCTGGGCTGTCTGTTGGGATTGCCCTTTCCTCAGGTTGTTCCCTCTGTCTGTCCACCAGGTGTGGTGCGAGTTCCACATTGTAGTCTGCCTCTGGTTCCGCAGTGTTGTTGGTAAATCTGCTTTTGACTTGGTCTACATGCCTCCGGCAGGTGTTGCCATTGTCCATTTGTACTACTAGAAGCCTGTTTCCTTCCTTGCCCGTTACTTTCCCTGAAAGTCATTTGGGACCCCTGCCATAGTTTAGTACAAACACTTTGTCCCCTATCTCATTCCATCTCCCCCTCGAATTTCTGTCATGGTACTCAGTCAGCTTACGGCGCTTTGCCTCAACGCTTTCGTGCATGTCTGGGAGGATTAATGAGAGCCTTGTTTTTAAAGTCCTTTTCATCAACAGTTGCGCAGGGGGGATCCCAGTCAATGAGTGCGGAAGAGATCTGTATGCCAGCAGCAGTCGCGACAGGCGACCCTGCAGCGTGGGACCTTGGATTTTAAGCATGCCTTGTTTAATGATTTGCACTGCTACTCCGCCTGGCCGTTTGAGGCCGGCTTGAACGGTACCGTCTTGACGTGATTTATGCCATGGTCAATTATAAAATCTTGGAATTTATAATTGAGCTCCAGGTCCGCGTCAATACCAAGCCACCAGATGTGGGATCTGGCTGTGGCCTTCATGAGAACGATACCCGGGTGCTCGCGGTGGAGCTCCCGGACATAGAAACATAGAAACATAGAAAATAGGTGCAGGAGTAGGCCATTCGGCCCTTCTAGCCTGCACCGCCATTCAATGAGTTCATGGCTGAACATTCAACTTCAGTACCCCATTCCTGCTTTCTCGCCATACCCCTTGATCCCCCTAGTAGTAAGGACCTCATCTAACTCCTTTTTGAATATATTTAGTGAATTGGCCTCAACAACTTTCTGTGGTAGAGAATTCCACAGGTTCACCACTCTCTGGGTGAAGAAGTTCCTCCGCATCTCGGTCCTAAACGGCTTACCCCTTATCCTTAGACTGTGACCTCTGGTTCTGGACTTCCCCAACATTGGGAACATTCTTCCTGCATCTAACCTGTCTAACCCCGTCAGAATTTTAAATGTTTCTATGAGGTCCCCTCTCATTCTTCTGAACTCCAGTGAATACAAGCCCAGTTGATCCAGTCTTTCTTGATAGGTCAGTCCCGCCATCCCGGGAATCAGTCTGGTGAACCTTCGCTGCACTCCCTCAATAGCAAGAATGTCCTTCCTCAGGTTAGGAGACCAAAACTGTACACAATACTCCAGGTGTGGCCTCACCAATGCCCTGTACAACTGTAGCAACACCTCCCTGCCCCTGTACTCAAATCCCCTTGCTATGAAGGCCAACATGCCATTTGCTTTCTTAACCGCCTGCTGCACCTACATGCCAACCTTCAATGACTGATGTACCATGACACCCAGGTCTCTTTGCACCTCCCCTTTTCCTAATCTGTCACCATTCAGATAATAGTCTGTCTCTCTGTTTTTATCACCAAAGTGGATAACCTCACATTTATCCACATTATACTTCATCTGCCATGCATTTGCCCACTCACCTAACCTATCCAAGTCGCTCTGCAGCCTCACAGCATCCTCCTCGCAGCTCACACTGCCACCCAACTTAGTGTCATCCGCAAATTTGGAGATACTACATTTAATCCCCTCATCTAAATCATTAATGTACAGTGTAAACAGCTGGGGCCCCAGCACAGAACCTTGCGGTACCCCACTAGTCACTGCCTGCCATTCTGAAAAGTACCCATTTACTCCTACTCTTTGCTTCCTGTCTGACAACCAGTTCTCAATCCATGTCAGTACACTACCCCCAATCCCATGTGCTCTAACTTTGCACATCAATCTCTTGTGTGGGACCTTGTCGAACGTCTTCTGAAAGTCCAAATATACCACATCAACTGGTTCTCCCTTATCCACTCTACTGGAAACATCCTCAAAAAATTCCAGAAGATTTGTCAAGCATGATTTCCCTTTCACAAATCCATGCTGACTTGGACCTATCTTGTCACCTCTTTCCAAATGCACTGCTATGACATCCATAATAATTGATTCCATCATTTTACCCACTACCGATGTCAGGCTGACCGGTCTATAATTCCCTGTTTTCTCTCTCCCTCCTTTTTTAAAAAGTGGGGTTACATTGGCTACCCTCCACTCCATAGGAACTGATCCAGAGTCAATGGAATGTTGGAAAATGACTGTCAACGCATCCACTATTTCCAAGGCCACCTCCTTAAGTACTCTGGGATGCAGTCCATCAGGCCCTGGAGATTTATCGGCCTTCAATCCCATCAATTTCCCCAACACAATTTCCCAGCTAATAAGAATTTCCCTCAGTTCCTCCTCCTTACTAGACCCCCCGACCCCTTTTATAACCGGAAGGTTGTTCGTGTCCTCCTTCGTGAATACCGAACCAAAGTACTTGTTCAATTGGTCCACAGAGGCATGACTACTCGGCTGCCCCACATCAGGCAGTCTGCTTGTAGTGAAACCTCATGCATGCGCCTGTGAAAGGGTTTTGATTCCTCGGGGCAGGCATCGTGAGCCTCTGCCCAGTCACCGGTTGGGACACATCTTTTTACTAAGGATAACGTGGGGTCGCTGGCCATCCAGGCTCTCATTTGGCGAGCCGTCATGGGCGAACCTGTGGACTCAAAGGCATTGATTGCCATGACTATCTCACAGTCCTGTTCATCAGACCCTTCTGTGGTCGCCAGGGGTAGCCTGCTGAGCGCGTCGGCACAGTTGTCTGTGCCTGGTCTGTGCCTTACGGTATAGTCGTAGGATGCCAGCATGAGTGCCCACCGTTGAATTCGCGCCGAGGCGTTGCCGTTTATTGCCTTGCTCTCGGATAGGAGGGATGGGAGGGGCTTGTGGTTGGTTTCTAACGCGAACTTGGCCCCGAAAAGGTATTGGTGCATCTTTTTGACACCATACACGCACGCGAGCGCCTCCTTCTCTACCATTCCGTACCCGCGCTCCGCCCGCGAAAGTGACCTAGAGGCATAAGCTATGGTTTGTAATTTGCCCGCACTATTGACATGTTGCAAAACGCACCCGACCCCATACGCTGACGCATCGCATGTGAGAACTAGCTTTTTACCTGGATCAAAGAAAGTCAAAACACTGTTGGAACACAGAAGGTTGCGTGCCTTATTGAAGGCGCGTTCCTGGGCGTCCCCCCAAAACCAATCGCACCCCTTCCTGAGTAGCACGTGGAGAGGCTTCAGCAACGTGCTGAAGTTCTGCATAAAGTTCCCAAAGTAATTGAGCAGCCCGAGAAAGGCGCGCAGTTCTGACACATTCCGGGGCCTGGGTGCCAGGCGAATTGCTTCTGTTTTGGACTCTGTTGGGCGGATTCCATCAGCGGCAATCCTTCAGCCCAAAAATTCAACCTCGGGTGCGAGAAACAGGCACTTGGATCTCTTGACTTATAGGCCCACCCAATCCAACCGCTTTAGTACTTCCTCCAAATTTAGGAAATGGGAGTCGGTGTCCCTGCCCGTGATAAGTATGTCGTCTTGAAATACAACCGTCCTCGGGATGGACTTGAGCAGACACTCCATGTTGCGCTGGAATATGGCAGCTGCCGACCTGATGCCGAATGGGCATCGATTGTACATGAAAAGGCCTCAATGTGTGTTGATGGTGGTGAGTAGCTTGGATTCCTCGGTCAATTCTTGCGTCATATACGCAGATGTGAGGTCTAATTTTGAGAAAAGTTTACCTCCAGCCAATGTGGCAAATAAGTCCTCCGCTCTGGGCAGCGGGTACTGGTCCTGTAGGAAGACTCTGTTTATGGTAGATTTGTTGTCCCCACAGGTTCGTACGGATCCATCGGGCTTCATGACTGGGACGATGGGACTTGCCCAGTCGCTAAATTCCACAGGTGATATAATGCCTTCCTGCAAAAGCCTGTCTAGTTCGTGTTCAATCTTTTCCCTCATCACATAGGGTACAGCTCTGGCCTTGTGATAATACGTAAGAACATAAGAATTTGGAACAGGAGTCGGCCACCTAGCCCCTCGAGCCTGCTCCTCCATTCAACAAGATCATGGCTGATTTGGCCGTGGACTCAGCTCCACTTACCCGCCCGCTCCCCATAACCCTTCATTCCCTTATTGGTTAAAAATCTATCACCTGTGATTTGAATACATTCAATGAGTTAGCCTCAACTGCTTCCTTGGGCAGAGAATTCCACAGATTCACAACCCTCTGGGAGAAGAAATTCCTTCTCAACACGGTTTTAAATTGGTTCTCCCGTATTTTGAGGCTGTGCCCCTAGTTCTAGTCTCTCCGACCAGTGGAAACAACCTCGCTGCCTCTATCTTGTCTATCCCTTTTATTATTTTTAATATTTCTATAAAATCACCCCTCATCCTTCTGAACTCCAACGAGTAAAAATCTAGTCTATTCAATCTATCATCATAAGGTAACCCCTTCATATCCGGAATCAGCTGAGTGTATCGTCTCTGTACCCCCTCCAAAGCTAGTATATCCTTCCTTAAGTAAGGTGACCAAAACTGCATGCAGTACTGCAGGTGCGGCCTCACCAATACCCTATACAGTTGCAGCAGGACCTCCCTGCTTTTGTACTCCATCCCTCTCGCAATGAAGGCCAACATTCAATTCGCTTTCCTGATTACCTGCTGCACCTGCAAACTAACTTTTTGGGATTGATGCACAAGGACCCCCAGGTCCCTCTGCATCACAGCATGTTGTAATTTCTCCCCATTCAAATCATATTCCCTTTTACTGTTTTTTTTCCAAGGTGGATGTCCTCACACTTTCCGACATTGTATTCCATCTGCCAAACCTTAGCCCATTCGCTTAACCTATCTAAATCTCTTTGCAGCCTCTCTGTGTCCTCTGCACAACCCGCTTTCCCACTAATCTTTGTGTCATCTGCAAATTTTGTTACACTACACTCTGTCCCCTCTTCCAGGTCATCTATGTATATTGTAAACAGTTGTGGTCCCAGCACCGATCCCTGTGGCACACCACTCACCACCGATTTCCAACCCGATAAGTACCCATTTATCCCGACTCTCTGCTTTCTGTTAGCCAGCCAATTCTTGATCCATGCTAATACATTTCCTCTGACTCTGCGTACCTTTATCATCTGCAGTAACCTTTCGTGTGTCACCTTATCGAATGCCTTTGGAAATCTAAATACACCACACCCATCAGTACACCTCTATCCACCATGCTCATTATATCCTCAAAGAATTCCAGTAAATTAGTTAAACATGATTTCCCCTTCATGAATCAATGTTGCGTCTGCTTGATTACACTATTCCTATCTAGATGTCCCGCTATTTCTTCCTTAATGATAGCTTCAAGCATTTTCCCCACTACAGATGTTAAACTAACCAGCCTATAGTTATCTGCCTTTTGTCTGCTCCCTTTTTTAAACAGAGGCATTACATTAGCTGCTTTCCAATCTGATGGTACCTCCCCAGAGTCCAGAGAATTTTGGTAGATTATAACGAATGCATCTACTATAACTTCCGCCAGCTCTTTTAATACCCTGGGATGCATTTCTTCAGGACCAGTGGACTTGTCTACCTTCAGTCCCATTAGCCTGTCCAGCACTACTCCCCTAGTGATAGTGATTATCTCAAGTTCCTCCCTTACCACATTCCTGTGACCAGCAATTTTTGGCATGGTTTTTGTGTCTTCCACTGTGAAGACCGAAGCAAAATAATTGTTTAAGGTCTCAGCCATTTCCACATTTCCCATTATTAAATCCCCCTTCTCATCTTCTAAGGGACCAACATTTACTTTAGTCACTCTTTTCCATTTTATATATCTGTAAAAGCTTTTACTATCTGTTTTTATGTTTTGCGCAAGTTTACTTTCATAATCTATCTTTCCTTTCTTTATTGGTTTCTTAGTCATTCTTTGCTGTCGTTTAAAATTTTCCCAATCTTCCAGTTTCCCACTAACCTTGTCCACCTTACACGCATTGGTTTTTAATTTGATACTCTCCTTTATTTTTGTTGAGCACTATGAAAGAGCTCCTTAAAAGTCCTCCACTGTTCCTCAATTGTGCCACCGTTTAGTCTGTGTTTCCAGTCTACTTTAGCCAACTCTGCCCTCATCCCACTGTCGTCCCCTTTGTTTAAGCATGGTATGCTCGTTTGAGACACTACTTCCTCACCCTCAATCTGTCTTACAAATTCAACCATACTGTGATCACTCATTCCGAGAGGATTTTTTACTAGGAGATCATTTATTACTCCTGTCTCATTACACAGGACCAGATCTAAGATCGCTTGCTCCCTTGTAGGTTCTGTCACATACTGTTCTAAGAAACAATCCCGTATGCATTCTATGAATTCCTCCTCAAGGCTACCCCATGCAATTTGATTTGACCAATCGATATGTAGGTTAAAATCCCCCATGATTACTGCCGTTCCTTTTTCACATGCCTCCATTATTCCCTTGATTATTGCCCGCCCCACCGTGAAGTTATTATTTGGGGGCCTATGAACTACGCTCACCAGTGACTTTTTCCCCTTACTATCTCTAATCTCCACCCACAATGATTCAACATTTTGTTCATTAGAGCCAATATCATCTCTCACAACTGCCCTGATATCATCCTTTATTAACAGAGCTACCCCACCTCCTTTCCCTTCTTGTCTATCTTTCCGAATTGTCAGATACCCCTGTATGTTTAATTCCCAGTCTTGGCCACCCTGCAACCACGTTTCTGTAATGGCCACCAAATCATACCCATTTGTAATGATTTGTGCCGTCAACTCATTTACTTTATTTCGAATGCTACGTGTGTTTAGATAGAGTGTTTTAATACTAGTTTTTAAAGCATTATTTTTAGTTTTGACCCCTCCTGCAGCCCCTTTATATTCATACATATTTCCCTTCCTATCACCTTGTGGTTTACACTTACCCCAGTGCTACTCTGCTCTGTTGCCTCCTGCCTTTTGCATTCTTTCTTGGGATCCTGTTCATCTGAGCTCTCACCCATTTTAACTAGCTCAGAGCCCTCTCCTGGGTTCCGAATACTCCTTGCATTGAGGCACCGAGCTTTCGTGCTTGCCTTTTTATTACACTTTAACCCTTTAGAATTTTGCTGTACAGTGGCCCTTTTTGTTTCTTGCCTTGGGTTTCTCTGCCCTCCACTTTTACTCTTCTCCTTTCTGTCTTTTGCTTTTGTCTCCTTTTTGTTTCCCTCTGTCTCCCTGCATTGGTTCCCATCCCCCTGCCATATTAGTTTAACTCCTCCCCAACAGCACTAGCAAACACTCCCTCCAGGACATTGGTTCCGGTCCTGCCCAGGTGAAGACCGTTCGGTTTGTACTGGTCCCACCTCCCCCAGAACCAGTTGTAATGCCCCAGGAATTTGAATCCCTCCCTGCTGCACCACTGCTCAAGCCACGTATTCATCGGAGCTATCCTGTGATTCCTACTCTGACTAGCACGTGGCACTGGTGGACCGGTCTAGCATCCTGTGTGATGCAGATTTTGACTTTGACCCCTTTAAAAGTGCCCACACCTGAGTGAAAGAGATGTTCAAATCGCTTTATAACTGTTGAGAAGGAGGTCCGTTCCTCTAATGACATGGCATGGACATCATCCCATCCTCGTCGCCATTGTAAAGTCCTGTCCCCTCAGCACAGATTCACACGAGGCATGTATTGAAGTCAAGGTCACTCTGGACCTGCACCTTTATTTCACAGCTGTGGAATGCTGCACTTGCCTGAGACCTGTCCTTATATACCTGTCTCTTGCAAGTGCACCCCTGGTGGTAAGGTATGCTGGTGGTTACAGGTCATATCTTATTACATTCATGTATAGCATGTTAGGATACAGTTATATATAATAATGTAAGATACATGACATCACCCTTTCCTAAGGTCTTATTGTCTTTATAGGTTTAGTCTCTCAGGTGGTCTATGCTCTCGCGTGGAGCGTCTGAGTTGTGGTTCAGTTGTTTGCCTTGGTGTCTGTTTTTCTTTGGGTGTGGTTGCTGGTATCTCGCCTGGGCTGTCTTTTTCGATTGGTGTGATTGTTGTTGACTCGCCTGGGCTGTCTGTTGGGATTGCCCTTTCCTCAGGTTGTTCCCTCTGTCTGTCCACCAGGCGTGGTGCGAGTTCCACATTGCAGTCTGCCTCTGGTTCCGCAGTGTTGTTGGTAAATCTGCTTTTGACTTGGTCGACATGCCTCCGGCAGGTTTTGCCATTGTCCATTTGTACTACCAGTAACCTGTTACCTTCCTTGTCCATTACTGTCCCTGCAAGCCATTTGGGACCCTTCCATAGTTTAGTACAAACACTTTGTCCCCTATTTCATTCCATCTCCCCCTCGAATTTCTGTCATGGTACTCAGTCAGCTTACGGTGCTTTGCCTCAACAATTTCGTGCATGTCTGGGAGGATTAATGAGAGCCTTTTTCAACAGTTGTGCGGGGATGATCCCAGTCAGTGAGTGCGGACGAGATCTGTATGCCAGCAGCAGTCGCGACAGGCGACCCTGCAGTGTGGAACCTTGGATTTTAAGCATGCCTTGTTTAATGATTTGCACTGCTCTCTCCGCCTGGCCGTTTGAGGCCGGCTCGAACGGTGCCGTCTTGACGTGATTTATGCCGTGGTCATTTATAAAGTCTTGGAATTCTGCGCTGGTGAAGCACAGACCATTGTCACTGACCAATATGTCAGGGATTCCGTGCATTGCAAACATGGTTGCGAGGCTCTCCACAGTGGTGGAGGTTGTGCTCGAGTTTAAAATGGTGCACTCGATCCACTTTGAAAATGCATCTACAACTACGAGGAACATTTCGCCCATGAATGGGCGCGCATAGTCTACATGCACCCGCGACCACGGTTTGGGAGGCCAGGGCCAGGGGCTCAGTAGAGCCTCCCTGGGGACATTGCTAATTTGGGCACAAATGGTGCACCTTCGGACGCAGAGCTCCAAGTCCGCATCAATACCAGGCCACCAGACGTGGGATCTGGCTATGGCCTTCATGAGAATGATCCCCGGGTGCTCGCGGTGGAGCTCCCGGACAAATGCCTCTGACTCGCAGAGGCATGGCTACTCAGCTACCCCACATCAGGCAGTCTGCTTGTAGTGATAGCTCATGCATGCGCCTGTGAAAGGGTTTTAATTCCTCGGGGCAGGCATCGCGAGCCTCTGCCCAGTCACCAGTTAGGACATATCTTTTTACTAAGAGTAACATGGGGTCGCTGGCCGTCCAGGCTCTGATTTGGCGAGCCGTCACGGGCGCACCTGTGGACTCAAAGGCATTGATTGCCATGACTATCTCACAGTCCTGTTCATCAGACCCTTCCGTGGTCGCCAGGGGTAGCCTGCTGAGCACGTCGGCACGGTTGTCTGTGCCTAGTCTGTGCCTTATGGTATAGTCGTAGGATGCCAGCATGAGTGCCCACCATTGAATTCGCACCGAGGCATTGGCGTTTATTGCCTTGCTCTCGGATAGGAGGGACGTGAGGGGCTTGTTATCGGTTTCTAACGCGAACTTGATCCCGAAAAGGTATTGGTGCATCTTTTTGACACCGTACACGAGCGCCTCCTTCTCTACCATTCCGTACCCGCGCTCCCCCCGCGAAAGTGACCTGGAGGCATAAGCTATGGGTTGTAATTTGCCCGCACTATTGACATGTTGCAAAACGCACCCGACCCCATACGCTGACGCATCGCATGTGAGAACTAGCTTTTTACCTGGATCAAAGAAAGTCAAAACGCTGTTGGAACACAGAAGGTTGTGTGCCTTATTGAAGGCGCGTTCCTGGGCGTCCCCGCAAAACCAATCGCACCCCTTCCTGAATAGCACATGGAGAGGCTCCAGCAGCGTGCTTAAGTTCTGCATAAATTCCCAAAGTAATTGAGTAGCCCGAGAAAGGCGCGCAGTTCTGACACATTCCGGAGCCTGGGTGCCAGGCGAATTGCTTCTGTTTTGGACTCTGTTGGGCGGATTCCATCAGCGGCAATCCTTCTGCCCAAAAATTCAACCTCGGGTGCGAGAAACAGGCACTTGGATTTCTTGACTCATAGGCCTACCCAATCCAACTGCTTTCGTACTTCCTCCAAATTACGGAGATAGGAGTCGGTGTCCCTGCCCGTGATAAGTATGTCGTCTTGAAATACAACCGTCCCCGGGATGGACTTGAGCAGACTCTCCATGTTGCACTGGAATATAGCAGCTGCCGACCTGATGCCGAATGGGCATCGATTGTACATGAAAAGGCCTCGATGTGTGTTGATGGTGGTGAGTAGCTTGGACTCCTCGGACAATTCTTGCATCACATTCGCAGATGTGAGATCTAATTTTGAGAAAAGTTTACCTCCAGCCAATGTGGCAAATAAGTCCTCCGCTCTGGGCAGCGGGTACTGGTCCTGTCGGGAGACTCTGTTTATGATAGATTTGTAGTCCCCACAGATTCGTACGGATCCATCAGGCTTCATGACTGGGACGATGGGACTTGCCCAGTCGCAAAATTCCACAGGTGATATAATGCCTTCCCGCAGAAGCCTGTCTAGTTCGTGTTTACTCTTTTCCCTCATCACACAGGGTACAGCTCTGGCCTTGTGATGGGCCGGTCTAGCATCCTGTGTAATTTGACTTTGACTTTGGCCCCTTTCAAAGTGCCCACACCTGGCTGAAAGAGATGTTCAAATTGCTTTATAACTGTTGAGCAGGAGGTCCGTTCCTCTAATAGAATCATAGAAATAGGTGCAGGGGTAGGCCATTCGGCCCTTCGAGCCTGCACCGCCATTCAATGAGTTAATGGCTGAACATGCAACTTCAATACCCCATTCCTGCTTTCTCGCCATACCCCTTGATCCCCTTAGTCGTAAGGACTATATCTAACTCCTTTTTATATATATTTAGTGAATTGGCCTCAACAACTTTCTGTGGTAGAGAATTCCACAGGTTCACCACTCTCTGGGTGAAGAAGTTTCTCCTCATCTCGGTCCTAAATGGCTTACCCCTTATCCTTCGCTGTGACCCCTGGTTCTGGACTTCCCCAACATTGGGAACATTCTTCCTGCATCTAACCTGTCGAAACCCGTCAGAATTTTAAACATTTCATTCTTCTGAACTCCAGTGAATACAAGCCCAGTTGATCCAGTTTTTCTTGATATGTCATTCCCGCCATCCCATGAGATGGCATGGACATAATCCCATTTCCAGTTTAGTTTTGCCAGCCAGCTACTCCCCAGCAGTGCTGCGGGGTCTCCGGGGACAATAAGAACATAAGAACATAAGAAATAGGAACAGGAGTAGGCCATCTCGCCCCTCGAGACTGCTCCGTCATTCAACAAGATCATGGCTGATCTGGCCGTGGACTCAGCTCCACTTACCCGCCCGCTCTCCATAACCCTTAATTCCCTTATTGGTTAAAGATCTATCTATCTATGATTTGAATACATTCAATGAGCTAGCCTCAACTGCTTCCTTGGGCGGAGAATTCCACAGATTCACAACCCTCTGGGAGAAGGAATTCCTTCTCAACTCGGTTTTAAAGTGGCTCCCCCGTATTTTGAGGCTGTGCCCCCTAGTTCTAGTCTCCCCGACCAGTGGAAACAACCTCTCTGCCTCTATCTTGTCTATCCCTTTCATTATTTTAAATATTTCTATAAGATCACCCCTCATCCTTCTGAACTCCAACGAGTAAAGACCCAGTTCACTCAATCTATCATCATAAGGTAACCCCCTCATCTCCGGAATCAGCCTAGTGAATCGTCTCTGTACCCACTCCAAAGCTAATATATCCTTCCTTAAGAAAGGTGAGCAAACCTGCATGCAGTACTCCAGGTGTGGCCTCACCAATACACTATACAGTTGCAGCAGGACCTCCCTGCTTTTGTACTCCATCCCTCTCGCAATGAAGGCCAACATTGCATTCGCCTTCCTGATTACCTGCTGCACCTGCAAACTAACTTTTTGGGATTGATGCACAAGGACCCCCAGGTCCCTCTGCACCGCAGCATGTTGTAATGTCTCGCCATTCAAATAATATTCCCTTTCACAGCTTTTTTTTCCAAGGTGGATGATCTCACATTTTCCAACATTGTATTGCATCTGCCAAACCTTAGCCCATTCGCTTAACCTTTCCAAATCTCTTTGCAGCCTCTCTGTGTCCTCTACACAACCCGTTTTCCCACTAATCTTTGTTTCATCTGCAAATTTTGTTACACTACACTCTGTCCCCTCTTCCAGGTCATCTATGTATATTGTAAACAGTTGTGGTCCCAGCACTGATCCCTGTGGCACACCACAAACCACCAATTTCCAACCTGAAAAGGACCCATTTATCCCGACTCTCTGCTTTCTATTCGCCAGCCAATTCTCTATCCATGCTAATACATTTCTTCTGACTCCACGTACCTTTATCTTCTGCAGTAACCTTTAGTGTGGCACCTTATCGAATGCCTTTTGGAAATCTAAATACACCACATCCATCGGTACACCTCTATCCACCATGCTTATTATATCCTCAAAGAATTCCAGTAAATTAGTTAAACATGATTTCCCCTTCATGAATCAATGTTGCGTCTGCTTCATTGCACTATTCCTATCTAGATGTCCCGCTATTTCTTCCTTAATGATAGCTTCAAGCATTTTCCCCACTACAGATGTTAAACTAACCGGCCTATAGGTACCTGCCTTTTGTCTGCCCCCTTTTTTAAACAGAGGCATTACATTAGCTGCTTTCCAATCCACTGGTACCTCCTCAGAGTCCAGAGAATTTTTGTCGATTATAACGAATGCATCTGCTATAACTTCCGCCAGCTCTTTTAATACCCTGGGATGCATTTCATCGGGACCAGGGGACTTGTCTACCTTGAGTCCCATTAGCCTGTCCAGCACTCCCCCTCTAGTGATAGTGATTGTCTCAAGATCCTCCCTTCCCACATTCCCGTGACCAGCAATTTTTGGCATGGTTTTTGTGTTTTCCACTGTGAAGACCGAAGCAAAATAATTGTTTAAGGTCTCAGCCATTTCCACATTTCCCATTATTAAATCCCCCTTTTCATCTTCTAAGGGACCAACATTTAATTTAATCACTCTTTTCCGTTTTATATATCGGTAAAAGCTTTTACTATCTGTTTTTATGTTTTGCGCAAGTTTACTTTCGTAATCTATCTTTCCTTTCTTTATTGCTTTCTTAGTCATTCTTTGCTGTCATTTAAAATTTTCCCAATCTGCTAGTTTCCCACTCACCTTGGCCACCTTATACACATTGGTTTTTAATTTGATACTCTCCTTTATTTCCTTGGTTATCCACGGCTGATTATCCCTTCTCTTACCGCCCTTTTTTTTTAAATATATTTTTGTTGAGCATTATGAAAGAGCTCCTTAAAAGTCCTCCACTGTTCCTCAATTGTGCCACCATTTAGTCTGTGTTTCCAGTCTACTTTAGCCAACTCTGCCCTCATCCCACTGTAGTCCCCTTTGTTTAAGCATAGTACGTTCGTTTGAGACACTATTTCCTCACCCTCAATCTGTATTACAAATTCAACCATACTGTGATCACTCATTCCGAGAGGATGTTTTACTAGGAGATCGTTTATTATTCCTGTCTCATTACACAGGACCAGATCTAAGATAGCTTGCTCCCTTGTAGGTTCTGTAACATACTGTTCTAAGAAATAATCCCGTATGCATTCTATGAATTCCTCCTCAAGGCTACCCCGTGCGATTTGATTTGACCAATCGATATGTCGGTTAAAATCCCCCATGATTACTGCCGTTCCTTTTTCACATGCCTCCATTATTCCCTTGATTATTGCCCGCCCCACCGTGAAGTTAATATTTGGGGGCCTATAGACTATGCCCACCAGTGACTTTTTCTCCTTACTATCTCTAATCTCCATGCACAATGATTCAACATTTTGTTCATTCGAGCCAATATCGTCTCTCACAACTGCCCTGATATCATCCTTTATTAACAGAGCTACCCCACCTCCTTTCCCTTCTTGTCTATCTTTCCGAATTGTCAGATACCCCTGTATGTTTAATTCCCAGTCTTGGCCCCCCTGCAACCAAGTTTCTGTAATGGCCACCAAATCATACCCTTTTGTTATGATTTGTGCCGTCAACTCATTTACTTTATTTCGAATGCTGCGTGCGTTTAGATAGAGTGTTTTAATAAGAGTTTTTAAACCATGATTTTTAGTTTTGACCCCTCCTGAAGCCCCTTTATATTCATACATATTGTCCCTTCCTATCACGTTGTGGTTTACACTTACCCCAGTGCTACTCTGCTCTGTTGCCTCCTGCCTTTTGCATTCTTTCTTAGGGTCCTGTTCATCTGAGGTCTCATCCATGCTAACTCACTCAGAGCCCTCTCCTGGGTTCTGAATACTCCTTGCATTGAGGCACCGAGCTTTCATGCTTGCCATTTTATGACACTTTGACCATTTGGAATTTTGCTGTACAGTGGCCCTTTTTGTTTTTGCCTTGGGTTTGTCTGCCCTCCACTTTTACTCATCTCCTTTCTGTCTTTTGTTTTTGTCTCCATTTTGTTTCCCTCTGTCTCTCTGCATTGGTTCCCATCCCCCTGCCACATTAGTTATATTCCACAGGGGGAAGTCGGTTCACTGTCCCTTTGTGTGTGACAGAGAGCATGGCGCTGCCGAGGACTGGTACAATTTCTTTGGTATAGGTCCTTAGTTTGGTGTCGACCCTTGTGAGTTTTGGTCTGTCTCTTTTATGCGGCCACAGTTGTTCAAATTATTGAGCGCCCATGAGAGATTGACTCGCTCCCATATCCAGCTCCATGTTGACAGATATCCCGTTGAGTCGGACCCTCATCATTATAAGAGGCGTCCTGTTGTCGGAGCAGCGGCCATTGATCGTGTTGACCCGCTGTACATCGGTGTCCCGGGTACTGTCCCCACCATCTTCTGGTCCGCTTTCCGACCCATCCGATTCGTATACCAGCCGAGCTGCCGTTTCTTTGCACATGCGGGCCAAATGCCCTGTATATTCATAATTTCTGCAAACAGCCTGCTGAAATCAACATCCCCTTGACGAGTGCCCACCCCCACACCTCCAGCACAGACCTGTTCCATTGTTCAAAGTGTTCCCAAAGAATGAGCTGCGTCTGGCTGATCTCTCTTGAGCTTCTCTCAGTTTGTAGTTGATTGCTCGCATTGTGGATTGATGAGATGTGAACGGCCGTTCCTGTGGCCCTTGATGGCTTCTGCCTGCTGTCGAGAGCCTGTTCTCCCAGTTTTGTCTGTGTGTGGGGTAGCAGCTTGTTTAGTGCTGTGAACTTCTTGTTCCAATATTTCGTTAGTTGTCGTACCTGCATTGTAAATCAACCTCGTTTCTTCTTCTCCGACCAAGAATGTCTGTGCAACCAGTGCTGCTGCCTCTAAGGTCAGGTTCTTGGTCTCTATGAGCTTTCGGAATATGCCTGCGTGGCCTATTCCTTCAATGAAAAAGTCTCTCAGCATTTCTCTCCTCAGTTCATCGGAGAATACACATAAACTAGCCAACCTCTGAAGTTCCGCCACGAAGTCGGGTATGCTCTGGCCCACACAGCGCCTGTAGTTGTAGAACCTGTGTCTGGCCATGTGTAGGCTGCTCGCTGGCTTCAGGTGGTCTCTTACCAGTGTGCTCAATTCTTCAAACAACTTGCTTGCTGGTTTCTCGGGTGCCAACAGGTCCTTCATTAAAGCGTATGTTTTCGAGCCACAGCTGGTCAAGAGATGGGCTCTTCTCTTGTCTGCCTTATCGTCGCCTAACCAGTCTTTGGTTACAAAGCTTTGCTGGAGCCTTTCTATATAGTCCTACCAATTGTCTCCCGCATTATACTTTTCATCTGATCCGTTGTTCGCCATTCTGTGGATTCTGTAATCCCGGAACTCATCGCCACTGTAAAGTCCTGTCCCCTCAGTACAGATTCACACGAGGCATGTAGTGAAGTCAAGGTCACTCTGGACCTGCACCTTTATTTCACAGCTCTGGAATGCTGCACTTGCCTGAGACCTGTCCTTATATACCTGTCTCTTGCAAGTGCATCCCCGGTGGTAAGGTATGCTGGTGGTTGCAGGTCATATCTTATTACAGTCATGTATAACATGTTAGGATACAGTTATATATAATAATCTAAGATACATGACAGATGTGACAGTGTAGAGGGAGCTTCACTCCGTATCTAACCACATGCTGTCCCTGCCCTGAGAATATATAATCAACAGTGTAGAAGGAGCTTTACACTGTATCTAACCCATGCTATACCTGCCCTGGGAGTGTTTGATGAGGACACTATAGAGGGAGATTTACTCTGTATCTAACCCGTGCTGTACCGGCCCTGGGAGTGTTTGATGGGACAGTGAAGAGGGAGCTTGACTCTGTATCTAACCCGTACTGTAACTGCCCTGGGAGTGTTTGATGGAAGAGTGTAGAGGGAGCTTTACTCTGTGTCTAACCCGTGCTGTACCTGCCCTGGGAGTGTTTGATGGGACAGTGAAGAGGGAGCTTGATTCTGTATCTAACCCCTACTGTAACTGCCCTGGGAGTGTTTGATGGGAGAGTGTAGAGGGAGCTTTACTCGATACATAAACCGTGCTGTACCTGCCCTGGGACAGTGTAGAGGGAGCTTTACTCTGTATCTACCCCGTGCTGTGCCTGCCCTGGGAGTGTTTGATGAGGACACTATAGAGGGAACTTTACTCTGTATCGAACCCGTGGTGTGCCAGCCCTGAGACGGTTTGATGGAACATTGTAGAGTGACCTTTACTCTGTATCGAACTCCCTGTACCTGCCCTGGGAGTGTTTGTTGGGACAGTACAGAGGGAGCTTTACTCCATATCTAACCCCGTGCTCTGCCTGCCCTGGGAGTGTTTAATGGGACAGTGTAGAAAGAGCTTTACTCTGTATCTAACCCGTGCAGAACGGGCCCTGGGAGTGTTTGATGGGACAGTGAAGAGGGAGCTTTGCTCTGTATCTAACCCCCTGTACCTGCTCTGGGTGTATTTGATGAGGACAATATAGAGGGAGCTTTACTCTGTATCTAACTCGTGCTGTACCGGCCCTGCAACTGTTTGATGGGACATTGTAGAGTGAGCTTTAGTCTGTATCTGACCCGCTGCACCAGCTCTGAGAGTGTTTGATGGGAGAGTGTAGCCGGAGCTTTACTCTGTATCTAACTCCGTGCTGTAACTGACCTTGGAGTGTTTGATGAGGACAGTAGAGAGGGAGCTTTACTCTGTATTTAACCCGTGCATATAGGCCCTTGGAGAGTTTGATGGGTCAATGAAGAGGGAGCTTTACTCTGTATCTAACCTGTGCTGTACCGGGTCTGGAACTGTTTGATTGGACATTGTAGAGGGAGCTTTACTCTGTATCTAACCCCCTGTACCTGCCCTGGGAGTGTTTGATAGGACAGTGTAGAGGGAGCTTTACTCTGTATCTAACCTGTACTGTACCTGCCCTGCGAGTGTTTGATGGGAGAGAGTAGAGGGAGCTTTATACTGTATCTAACTTGTGCTGTACCTGCCCTGTGAGTATTTGATCGGACAGTGTAGAGGGAGCTTCAGTCTGTCTCCAATCAGTGCTGTACCTGCCCTGGGAGAGTTTGATGGGACAGTGTAGAGGGAGCTTTACTCTGTATCTATCCTGTGCTGTACCTGTCCTGGGAGTGTTTGATGGGACAGTGTAGAGGGTGCTTTACTCTGTACCTAACCCATGCTGTACCGGGCCTGGGACTGTTTGATGGAACACTGTAGAGTGAGCTTTACTCTGTATCTAATCCCCCGTACCTGCCCTGGGAGTGTTTGATGGGATAGTGTAGAGGGAGCTTTACTCTGTATCTAACCCCCTGTACCTGCCCTGGGATTGTTTGACTGGACAGTGTAGCGGGAGCATCACTCTGTATCTAACCCATGCTGTACCTACCCTGGGAGTTCGTAATGGGACAGTGTAGAGCGAGCTTTACTCTGTATCTAACCCGTGCAGTACATGACCTGGGAGTGTTTGATAGGACAGATTAGAGGGAACTTTACTCTGTATCGAACCCATATTGTACCTGCCCTGAGAGTGTTTGATATGACAGTGTAGAGGGAGATTTACTCTGCATCTAACCCGTGCTGTACCTGCCCTAGGAGTGTTTGATGGGACAGTGTAGAGGGAGCTTTACTCTATATTTAACCCCGTGCTCTACCTACCCTGGGAGTGTTTCATGGTACAGTACGGGTTAGATACAGAGTAAAGCTTCCTCTACACTGTCCCATTGAACACTCCGCGGGCAGGTACAGCATGGGTTAGATACAGAGTAAAGGTCGCTCTACACTGACCCATCAAACCCTCCCTGGGCCAGTACAGGTGGTTCGATACAGAATAAATCTCCCTCTACACTGTCCCATCAAACACTCCCAGGGCAGGTACAGGGGGTTAGATACAGAGTAAAGCTCACTCTACAGTGTCCCATCAAACAGTCCCAGGCCCGGTACAGCATATTAGGTGCAGAGTAAAGCTCCCTCTTTACTCTGTATCTAACCCCGTGCTGTACTTGCCCTGGGATTGTTTGATGGGGACAGTGTAGAGGGAGCTTTATCCTGTATTTAACCTCGTGCTGCAAATACCCTGGGAGTGTCTGATGGGACATTGTAGAGGGAGCTTTATTCTGTATCTAACCCGTGCTGTGCCTGCCCTGGGAGTGTTTGATGAGACAGTGTAGTGGAAGCTTTACTCTGTACCTAACCCCATACTGTATTTGCCCTGGGAGTATTTGATGGGACAGTGTGGATGGAGCTTTACTCTGTACCTAACCCCGTGCTCTATTTGCCCTGGGATTGTTTGATGGGACAGTGCAGAGGAAGCTTAACTCTTTATCTAACTCCGTGCTGTACCTTCCCTGGGAGTGTTTGATGGGACAGCGAAGAGGGAGCTTTACTCAGTATCTAAACCGTATTGTACCTGCCTTGGGAGTGTTTGATGGGACAGTGTAGAGGGAGCTTTACTCTGTATCTAACCCGTGCTGTACCTGTCCTGGGTGTGTTTGATTGGACAGTGTAGAGGGAGCTTTACTCTGTATCTAACCCGTGCTGTACCTGCCCTGGGAGTGTTTGATGGGACCGTGTAGGGGGAGCTTTACACTGTATCTAACCCGCTGCTATATCTACCCCGGGAGTGTGTGATGGGACAGTGTAGACAGAGATTTATTCTGTATCTAACCCATGCTGTACCTGCCCTGAGAGTGTTTGATGGGACAGCATAGTGGGAGCTTTACTCTGTATCTAACCCATGCTGTACCTACCCTGGGAGTGTTTGATGGGACAGTGTAGAAGGAGCTTTACACTGTATCTAACCCGTGCTGTATCTGCCCTGGGAGTGTTTGGTAGGACAGTGTAGTGGGAGATTTACTCTGTATTTAACCCCATGCGGTACATGCCCTGGGAGTGTTTGGTAGGACAGTGTAGAGGGAGCTTTATTCTGTATCTAACCACCTGCTGTACCTGCCCTGCTAGTGTTTGATGGGACAGTGCAGATGGAGCTTTTATCTCTATCGAACCAATTGCTGTACCTGCCCTCCGACTGTTTGATGGGACAGTGTAGAGGGAGCTTTACTCTCTCTCTGACCCGTGGTGTGCCTGCCCTGGAAATGTTTGATGGGACAGTGTTGAGGAAGCTTTACTCTGTATCTAACTTTGTGCTGAACTGCCCTGGGAGTGTTTGATCGGCCATGTTAGAGGGAGCTTTACTCTGTATCTATTCCGTGCTGTACCTGCCCTGGGAGTGTTTGATGGGACAGTGTAGAGGAAGCTTTACTCTGTATCTAACCCCGTACTGTACCTGCCCTGGGAGTGTTTGATGGGTCAGTGTAGAGGAAGCTTTACTCTGTATCTAACCCCGTGCTGTACCTGCCCTGCGAGTGTTTGATGGGACAGTGTAGAGGGAGCTTTACTCTGTATCTAACCCCGTGCTCTACCTGCCTTGGGATTGTTTGATGGGACAGTGTAGAGGTAGCTTTACTCTGTATCTGTTAGATTTCTTAATTTCCAATGAAATACAAACTCTGGTTGTAGTTTTAATGTAATTTTATTCTGGCAGCAGCAACAAGCTCTTGGCTTTAAGCCAGGCCTTTGTCCTTCTGAGATCACATGGTCAAAATGGCTGTACTTATACCTGGTTCAATTTACAGAAAAGAACTCGCCTCCTTTGCCCTTATTGGCTCAATTGATATATTCTTAACCCCGAATTGGCTCACTGTCAAAGGTCCTGAAATGTCAAGTTAATTGATGACTTCATGCAATGTGCTCAGTCGCACATAGACATGGGAGTCTGTGTTTTCTCAACCTGTCTAAATGCAGCCTGGTTGAATTCTCTATCAATCCCCCCTTTGATTTTTTCACAAACTGAATCATAAAACATCAGCTATCACTGGTTAAACATTCTACAAAATAATTTCATGCATGTTAATCGAGTTTCCTTCTAAAATTTGTTGATGTGTTTCGCCACATGTCCGGACTAGTAGCTTCTACACAAATTTACACCAACCCGAGTTCCATCGTGGCCACAATGAAAGTCTGGTTTTAGTAGGTTAATTAACCTCATTCCAATTTAATCCAAATTAATATCTTAATTCAACCAGTAACAACCTTCCCTGAAGCATAACATACCCCTGTGCCACGTACAGACGGTCTGCTGGGACCTGCAAGGTGTCTCACATGCGGGATAGCAGCTGCAGCCGCCTGGTCGCAACAACATTTAATCAACATAAACAAACAATATAAAAGTTAAATAATTACAACGACTAGAATTAAACCTTCCACCAATGAAGTTCCCATTGAACCTAGCCATTCAGTGGCTCCACTCCACAAAGTGAATGATGGGGGTTGCTTAAGTTTTTCTACCTCCTTTTCGATATGCTCCGCTAAGTGGGTAATTTCTTCGGAGCTATCTGGGATATATGTGCAACACTCAGTTCCGAGTAGGGTGCAAGTACCTCCCTTTTCAGCCAGGATGTAGTCAAGGGCCAGTCTATTCTGTAGGGCTACTGTGCGGGGTGCTACCATTTCTGCATTGATTTTAACTAGGGCCTCTGAGGTATCATTGGCTACCCGTTCCACAACGGATGCCATGTTAATGGATTCCCTTGCCAGTCTGGCAGTCCCATACCTGGGGATCAGAATGGCAAAGAACCTCTCTGTTTCTGTGATAGCTCTCTTAGGACGATGTAAATGTTCCGACAGTGACTTTCTATGATACATACAAGGCACAATGTAGGCTAAATAGCAGGATCCCGTCCAATTCTGGGGCAGCCAAGGGTAGGCATTGTGGCCACACACCCAATAGGTGCCATTATAGGCAATGAAGGTTAGCTGTTTCTTTGTCAGCAACACTCCGGGGCCTGTCCAGGCTTTTCCATCTGTTTTATTTAGAATCCCCGTTATGTTAAAAATTCCCACATTGGCCCAGTTTGGACGGTTCCGTGGCTTGATTATATTATAATTCCGGGAGCAGTTACTATACCCCATATTTTGGCTCCTTTGATGTTTCTAATCAGACAGACCGATTCCCCCGGTCTTCCTATTCCCGTTGTATTAGTGATAACAAAAAATGGGGGCCGTTTGGAATTATTGTAGCACGGTTGGTATCCCCCTTCAAAGGTAGTCAGATTGTAACCTGCTGACTCCATTTACGTGCCCAGTTTTCCGTATCCTGAAACGCATTGCCTGTTTTGTTTTGATTAATTATCCACTCAGCCATTTCCGAGATATTCAAGGGAACTGGTCTCAAGATAATTCCTCCCTTTGAGTGAATAGGAATATGCGCACACACCCAACAACTAGAAATGTTACCTTGTTTAGCATAAATGTATGACATATATAAAAAGGTATTTACATGTAATTCACTTGCTACCCTACTATTTCCCTTTGGTGCAGAGGGTCGGCTAGAAGAGGTAGGCAAATGCCTAGAATACCTACAATCAGTAATACAGTAAATTTATACATTTTGGCAAAAAGTAATTGTCCTTATTAAATTTCAGCTTCAGTTACGGGTGCTCGTTTAACGTGTGAAGCGTGGATCCAGGCTTTCATTCCTTGGACTTTAACAGCTGCCTGGGTGGTCAATAACATTTGATAAGGTCCCTCCCACTTGGCACCCAAAGGTTCTTTATGCAACTTTTTCACATACACCCAGACTCCCGGGATGATGTCGTGTCCTCCTTCAGGTGGATTACCTCAAGCTGCCGATACCTGTCGGGAAACAGAACTAATAGCATTGGATAGGTTCTTGCAGTATGATAACAAAGTGTCACTCATTAAGTGAACATCAGCTTTCCTTAAATCAATAGTTCCTGGCAGCGACATGGGTCTTCCTGTTATAATTTCAAATGGGCTTAGACCTGTAGTTCTGTTCGGGGTTGCCCTAATGCTACATAGCACTATTGGTAGTGCCTGGGGCCATGGTGTTTCTTCTTGGTGATATTTGGCAAGCTGTTGTTTCAGAGTTCGATTCATTCGCTCTACTTGTCCTGATGATTGTGGATGATAAGGACAGTGTAAATCCCACGTAATGTTCAGTAACCTGCAGACTTCTTGGCAGACAGCACCTGTGAAGTGTGTTCCCTGATCTGAGTCAATGCTACTCGGGACTACCCATCGGGGAATGTAATCCTTACACAAGACCTTTGCAGTGTGATTGGCTGTGGCTCTTTTAGTTGGGACAGCTTCTACCCATCTAGAGAATCTGTCGACCATGACAAGAATGTTAGTGTATCCTTGGCATGAAGGAAGAGATATATAATCAACCTGCAGATGCTGGAATGGTCCGACAGGGGCAGGGGGCCTCAGTTGGGGCATTACCGTGATGGGTCCAGAATTATTTTTCTGACAGACCACACAGCGGTCTGCTACCAGCTGGGCATGTTTTTTAAATCCCCAACCCCACCAGCTTTTCTGGAACCGTGCCATCATCTGTTGTGAGGCCAACTGTCCCCACGAGTGGATCTGTTGGGCTAAAAAAGGCATAAGCGCTTGTGGCGCGACTGGCATGTCGGTAACTCTTTGTCTCCAGACACCATCTTCACATAGCTTAATTCCTGCCTCAATCCATGTCCATTTTTCCTCTCGGGAGCACTCGCCTTGCATTGTTTGAAGGTCTCGTGTCAGAGTCCTGAGTGCTTTCTATCTGCACACCTGTGTTGGTTCTTCTGGGGGAACGCCCTGTGAGGCAGCATCTTTAGCTGCCTGGTCGGCTAGGGCATTTCCCTGTGTTTCCGTGGTATTTTCCTTGGTATGGGCCTTACACTTCAGGATGGACACTTCCTGAGGTAATTGTATGGCCTCTAGTAAGTCTCGGACTTTTTTTCCATTTCGGATAGGTGTACCAGCAGCAGTGAGGAATCCCCTTTTCCGCTATAACAGACCAAAGTCGTGAGCGACTCCAAAAGCATAACGCTAATCTGTGTAGACATTAGCTGTCTGTCCTTCTGCTATTCGACATGCTTCTGACAGGGCCCGTAACTCGGCCTGTTGTGCTGACGTTCCTGAGGGTAAACATCCTTTTACCACTACCTCATATAAGGTTGTAACTGCCCATCCTGCTTTTCTGGTACCATTGTCCACAAAGCAGGAACCATCTATAAACAGGATGAGGTCTGAGTTGTGTAGAGGCTCCTCTGCTGCTAAGGCTGCTTCTTCTGTTTCTTTTAAAATCTCCATGCAGTCATGCTCTTCACATTCTCCCCCCTCATGCTCCCTCGATTCTGACATCGGGAGCATAGTTGCGGGATTAACCGGGCTGGCCCGGACAATATGGAGATTAGGAGCTTCCAAAACTGCTGTCCAGCGGGTCCATCTAGCTGCCATCACCTGAGACATTCTATTCATAGACAGCAAAGCTTGTACAGTGTGGGGACACTTGAGAATCAGCTTTTGGTCGAGGACTAGACTGGCAGTGATCATTACCGCTCGACATGTAGCTTCCATGGCCCTTAGGCAACTTCCCCATCCGAGGGCTACCGCATCCAGTTTTGCCGAATAATAGCCATGAGGTCTTTGTCGATCCCCATGTTCTTGTGTCAGTATAGCTGTCATGTATCCTTTCTCATGGACAAACAGGGTAAATGGCTTACCACTGTCGGGGATTCCCAGAGCCGGTGCCGAACACAAAGCCTTTTTCAAACTCAGGAAGGCCTCTTGCTGTTCCTTAGTGAGGGTGATGGCTTCTTTTGAGGCACGTTTCCCCTTTAAAATATAATTCAGTGGATGAGCAAGCTGTGTGAAGGAGTCAATCCAATTTCTGTTGAAGTTACACGATACGAAAAAAGACCTAAGTTCCTGAATAGTGGTGGGTTTTTTAGCAGCCCGAATGGCTGCAGTTCTATCCTGGGTAAGTTCTCTCTTTCCTTGTGAAATCTTTTGAGCCAGGTATACAACCTCTTCTTGGGATATTTGTGCTTTGTTGATGCTGGCTTTATGTCCTTTCAGCCAAAGGTGGTCCAGCAAAGCTCGTAAATCTTGTTCATGCTAATCTTCCGTGTTTGAAGCTAGCAGGATATCGTCGACATATTGGATGACTGTGGATGACAGGGGAGGTAATTCTCGCAAATGGCTTTGTAAAGCCATGTGGAATACCGTAGGGCTGTTGTGGAAACCCTGCGGTAACCAGGTCCAAGTATACTGTTGTCCTTGGACCGTGAAAGCAAACCACTGTCGAACCTCCGGTGCCAGAGGCACCGACCAAAATCCATTGACTATATCGAAAACCGAGAAATATTTATGTTCTGGTTTGAGGGCATTAAAAACGGTTTAGGGATCTGCGACCAAAGGAGCTTTTTGATCAATACACTGGTTAGCTTTCCTATAATCGACAGTTAAACGCCAAGTCTCATTAGATTTCTGTACCGGCCACACGGGGCTATTGGAGGAGCTATGCGTTTTAATAAGCACCCCTTGTTTCTCCAATTGCTGAATAACCGGTAAGATTCCCCGCGATGGCAGTTGGACTGATGGAATACTGTTTAGTGCCTGGAGGCTTGGTCCCGGTAAATGACGCAGGCTCCATCTGGAGTAGGCCACAATCGTTCTTATCTTTAGCCCATATCGGGTGTTCCTTCAATTCTTCTTTCTTCAAAGTTCTAATTGACCATGTCACCCGACCATCCTCAAAATGCAACGATGAATCTACTTGGATTAGAACGTCCATTCCCAAAAGGGGTTGATCTACTGGGCCTATCCAGACCGGCGTGGTTAGTTCATGTGGACACAACCCTATAAGTACCGGTGTTGTCCTTTTAATTTCCATTTTATGACCCCAAACTCCAACGGCAAAAAGTCTCCATATTGTAGTGGTAAGCATGTTAATTCCGCCCCTGTGTCTAAAAGACAGTCCACATCCTTATCGCCCACCCTCACAGTTATATATAGCCCATCTCCCCTTTGTTGTATTAGTGCGAGGATGGGGGCCAGGGTGGGCTCTGATCGTTTTTTGCTATCCCAAGTAACTCCTTCTGTTGTTGTATTGTCAGTTGCTTAAATGCTTCTATGAGGTCGTTATCTTGTGACAAGCCTGGTTTGTTGGCTGAATTGTATCCCTGGCTGCGTCCTCTTCCCCGGCCACGACTGTTCTGTTTTGCCCTGCATGTCTTGGCCCAGTGACCTTCTTTCCCACAATAATGACATTTTCCGGGTAAGTTTCCGAATAACTGTTTATCGGAATCCTGGGATTTCCATCCCACAGCCTGCAGGGCTCGGACTTTAACTCCCATATCCCAATCTAATTGGTTACATCGATCCACCAATGCTGCAAAGGTAGTTCCTCTACCTTCCCAGTCCGGTAACACTACCTTAAGCATTTTGGACAGTTCTGGCTTTAGACCTGCCACGAAAGCTGCTTTCAGGGGTCCCAACACTTGTTCACCCATTTCCTCATCCGTAATATTCATACCCGAATGTTCTAGCCACGTGCATCTAAACTGCTCGTCATACTCCAGGACCTCCTCTGTTCCTTTCTGTTGGCAGGCTGCAATTTTTCCCCAGTCTGTCTTAGCTGGACTGAAGGCTTGCAGCCAGTGTTTAATCGCCTCCCATCCTGCGTTTAATTCTTGCTCATCCTGCCCCAAAGCTTCTTCTACCTTGTCGTGCAATTTTCTTCCCTGTGTTTTTGGCACCATTATGGTCAAAATTTGCACTCCGTCCCAGGGATGAAGTTGATATACATTTCTTCAGCGGTCCAATTGGTCCCACGTTTTCACTCCCCCTTTCTTTGGATTGGGCAATTCCTTGGACCATTTATCAATTTTCTCTGGCACTGCCGGATCATGAACTAAGTATTCTGCATACACCCTTTTCCTCGTTTTTTTGGTTCCGCCCTCATCCGCAGTCTCTTCCGATTTGACTACAACTCGTCTTTTTTTAAACGGGGCAAAGCGCACCCCTAATTCTTCATCGTCCGACCCTGTATCGTCGGATTCAGAATCCGTATCTATTCCTCGGTCGTGTCCTCGGGTTTGCGTTTTAATTTATCCAAACATGGGTACCCTGGGAATTGACCAATACATTTTCCTTTTCCTATTACTGTCTCTTGACCGAATGATTTTTTCCATTCTTTAATTTCACCTTAAGATCTTTAACTTCCACTTCCAGCTTTTCAAGTTCAAGCTTTTTCTGTCGCAGCTGTGCACAAACTGCTTGCAATTGATCCTTTGTACTGGTCAGTTCTCCATCACGTTAGAATTTCATTCCACTGTCGGATCTGTCCCATAATGATTGGGGACCATTTGATTCACTCTTTATTTTTCATACGGGTCGTTTTTCCCCAGACCCTTTTAATCTCGTCCAAGGACCATTGTCCTTTGGAGGTTCCATACTTTTGTTCGATCTTAATACAGGTTTTAGAGAAGTTGAATTGTTGGTCTATGTATTCTTTCAACTGTTGGAGGATTTCATCTATCGAAACCTCGGGTGGTGCCCGCCCGCCTTTAACAGTTGTCGGCAATTCTTTGCTCTTATCTCCTGCTGCCATAATACTGATTTCTTTACTGGGGTCTCGAGTCATAGGCTTTCCAGCCGATCAGTGATCGGTGATTAATTAACTAACACACCGCCGAAGTTAGATGTCTATGGGACCTTGAGCCGACTACCAACCGGAGGGTTCGCAAACCGGAGGCTTTCGGAACCGCATAGAAGGAGAGGAAAATTCAGACTTTTGATCGAGGACTTTTATAAAGAGAAGTCCTTACCTCAGTATGTAGATCCGATGTCCAAAATTCAGTTTCTTCCCTCAGCGATCGTGTTCGTGACGCCAAAATTGTTAGATCTCTTAATTTCCAATGAAATACGAACTCCGGTTGTAGTTTTAATGTAATTTTATTCTGGCAGCAGCAACAAGCTCTTGGCTTTAAGCCAGGCCTTTGTCCTTCTGAGACCACATGATCAAAATGGCTGTACTTATACCTGGTTCAATTTACAGAAAAGAACTCGCCTCCTTTGACCTTATTTGCTCAATTGATATATTCTTAACCACGAATTGGCTCACTGTCAAAGGTCCTGATATGTCAAGTTGATTGATGACTTCATGCAATGTGCTCAGTCGCACATAGACATGGGAGTCTGTGTTTTCTCAACCTGTCAAAATGCAGCCTGGTTGAATTCCCTATCAGTATCTAATCCCGTGCTGTACCTGACCTGGGAGTGTTTGATGGGACAGTGTAGAGGGAGCTTTACTCAGTATCTAACCCCGTGCTGTACCTGCCCTGGGAGTGTTTGATGGGACAGTGTGGAGGGAGCTTTACTCTGTATCTAACCCCATTCTGTACTTGCTCTGGAGGTGTTTGATGGGACAGTGTAGAGGGAGCTTTACTCTGTATCTAACCCCGTGCTGTACCTGTCCTGGGAGTGTTTGATGGGACAGTGTAGAGGGAGCTTTACTCTCTATCTAACCCCATGCTGTACCTTCCCTGAAAGTGTTTGATGAGACAGTGTAGAGAGAGCTTTACTCTGTATCTAACCCGTGCTGTAACTGCCCTGGGAGTGTTTGATGGGACAGTGTAGAGGGAGCTTTACTCTGTATCTAATCCCGTGCTGAACTGCCCTGGGAGTGATTGATGGGACAGTGTCGATCGAGCTTTACTCTGTATCTAACCCAGTGCTGCACCTTCCCTGGGAGTGTTTGATGGGACAGTGTAGATGGAGCTTTACTCTGTATCTAACCCCGTGCTCTATTTACCCTGGGGGTGTTTGATGGGACAGTGTAGAGGGAGCTTTACTCTGTGTTTAAACCCGTGCTGAACTGCCCTGGGAGTGTTTGATGGGACAGTGTACAGGGAGTTTAATCTCTATCTAACCCAGTGCTGTACCTGCCCTGGGAGTGTTTGATGTGACTGTGTAGAGGGAGTTTTACTCTATATCTAACCCATGCTGTACCTGCCCAGGGAGTGTTTGATGGGAGAGTGTAGAGGGAGTTTTATTCTGTATTTAACCCCGTGCTGTACCTGCCCTGGGAGTGTTTAATGGGACAGTGTTGAAGGAGCTTTTTTCTGTATCTAACCCCGTGCTGTAGTTGCCCTGGGAGTGTTTGATGGGGCAGTGTAGAGGGAGCTTTATCCTGTATTTAACCCTGTGCTATAACTGCCCTGGGAGTGTTTGATGGGACAGTGTAGAGGGAGCTTTACTCTTTATCTAACCCCGTACTGTACCTTCCCTGGGTGTGTTTGTTGTGACAGTGTAGAGGGAGCTTTACTCTTTATCTAACCCGTGCTGTACGTACCCTGGGAGTGTTTCATGGGACACTGTAGAGTGAACTTTAATCTGTATCTAACCCCGTGCTGTACCTGCCCTGGGGGTGTTTGATGGGACAGTGTAGAGGGAGCTTTACTCTGTATCTAACCCCGTGATGTACCTGTCCTGCGAGTGTTTGATGGGACAGTGTAGAGAAAGCTTTTCTCTGTATCTCACCTGTGCTGTACCTGCCCTGGAGGTGTTTGATGGGACAGTGTAGATGGAGTTTTAATCTGTGCCTTACCCTGTGCTGTATTTGCCCTGGGAGTGTTTAATGGGACAGTGTAGAGGAAGCTTTACTCTATACCTAACCCATGCTGTACCTGCCCAGGGAGTGTTTGATGGGAGAGTGTAGAGGAAGTTTTATTCTGTCTCTAACCCCGTGCTGTACCTGCCCTGGGAGTGTTTAATGGACAGTGTTGAAGGAGCTTTATTCTGTATCTAACACCGTGCTCTAGTTGCACTGGGAGTGTTTGATGGGGACAGTGTAGAGGGAGTTTTACTCTTTATCTAACCCCGCGATGTACCTTCCCTGGGTGTGTTTGTTGTGACAGTGTAGAGGGAGCTTTACTCTGTATCTAACCCCGTGCTGTACCTGCCCTGGGGTTGTTTGATGGGACAGTGTAGAGGGAGCTTTACTCTGTATCTAACCCCGCGATGTACCTGCCCTGCGAGTGTTTGATGGGACAGTGTAGATAAAGCTTTTCTCTGTATCTCACCTGTGCTGTACCTGTCCTGGGAGTGTTTGATGGGATATTGTAGAGGGAACTTTATTCTGTATCTAACCCTGTGCTGTACATTCCCTGGGAGTGTTTGATGGGACAGTGTAGAGGGAGCTTTAATCTGCATTTAACCCCGTGCAGTACCTGCCCTGGAAGTGTTTGATGGGACAGTGTAGAGGGAGATTTACTCTGTGCCTAATACTGTGCTGTATTTCCCTGGGAGTGTTTGATGGGACAGTGTAGAGGAAGCTTTACTCTGTGTTTAACCCCGTGCTGAACTGCCCAGGGAGTGATTGATGGGACAGTATAGACAGAGATTTACTCTGTTTCTAATCATGTGCTGTACCTGCCCTGGGAGTGTTTGATGGGACAACGTAGAGGGAGCTTTACTCAGTATCTAACCTGTATTGTACCTGCCCTGGGAATGTTTGCACCAGTACCTGTTTGGCAGGAAATTTGAGCTGGACACAGATCACAAACCCCTAACGTCTCTTTTGGCCGACAACAAAGCCATAAATGCAAACACATCGGCCCGCATACAGAGGTGGGCACTCACGTAAGCCGCCTATGACGATACAATTCGGCACAGACCGGGCACCGAAAACTGCGCCGATGCACTCAGCAGGCTCCCACTAGCCACCACTGAGGGGGCTACCGAGCATGTTGCTGAGATGGTCATGGCTGTTGAAACTTTCGGAAGTGAAGGCTCACCCGTGACAGCCCGTCAGATTAAAGTCTGGACAAATAGAGACCCGCTATTGTCTCTAGTCAAGAAATGTGTCCTGAATGGGGACTGGGCAGCCACGTACAGGGCATGCCCTGAGGAATTTAAACCATTTCAATGGCGCAGGGATGAACTCTCGATTCAGGCCGATTGCCTACTGTAGGGAAACCATGTAGTCATGCCCCAGATGGGCAGAGATGTGTTCATCAGAGAACTCCACAATGAGCACCCGGGCATTGTAAAGATGAAGGCAATTGCTAGGTCACATGTTTGGTGGACAGGGATAGATGCCCTGGGAGTGTTTGATGGGACAGTGTAGAGGGAGCTTTACTCTGTATCTAACCCCGTGCTGTACCTGCCCTGGGACTGTTTGATGGGACACTGTAGATGGAGCTTTAATCTGTATCTAACCCAGTGCTGTAACTGCCCTGGGAGTGTTTGATGGGACAGTGTAGAGGGAGCTTTACACTGTATCTAACCCCGTGCTGTATCTGCCCTGGGAGTGATTGATGGGACAGTGTAGACAGAGATTTACTCTGTATCTAATCATGTGCTGTACCTGCCCTGGGAGTGTTTGATGGGACAACATAGAGGGAGCTTTACTCAGTATCTCACCCGTATTGTACCTGCCCTGGGAGTGTTTGATGGGACAGCGTGTAGGGAGGTTTACTCTGTATCTAAACTGTGCTGTGCCTGCCTTGGGAATGTTTGATGGGACAGTGTAGAGGAAGCATTAATCTGCATTTAACCCCGTGCTGTATCTGCCCTGGGGGTGTTTGATGGGACAGTGTAGAGCGAGCTTTACTCTGTATCTAACCGCTTGCTGTACCTGCCCTGCGAGTTTTGATGGGACTGCGTGGAGGGAGCTTTACAATCTATCTAACCCGTGCTGTGTCTGCCCTGGGAATGTTTCATGGGACAGTGCGGAAGGAGCTTTATTCTGTATTTAACCCCGTGCTGTACCTGTTTCTGGGAATTTTTGATGGAATAGTGTAGAGGATGCTTTACTCTGTATCTTATCCCTTGCTGTACCTGCCATGCGAGTGTTTGATGGGACAGTGTCGAGCGAGATTGACTCTGTCGCTAACCCATGCTGCACCTGCCCTGGGAGTGTTTGATGGGACAGTGTCATGTATTCAACCAGCATTGTAACCCATGTATAATCTGACCTAAGTTGTACACTGTGAGAACAATGACCACTCGGTGGTGAACTTGTGGGAGACACTCCTAACCTGTACCTTCGGGTAGAAAAGGGGGCGCTCTCATGTGTATATGCGGTAAAGAAAATGCACCAGTACCTGTTTGGCAGGAAATTTGAGCTGGACACAGATCACAAACCCCGAACATCCCTTTTGGCCCACAACAAGGCCATAAATGCAAACACATCGGCCCGCATACAGAGGTGGGCACTCACGTAAGCCGCCTATGACTATACAATTCGGAACAGACCGGGCACCGAAAACTGCGCCGATGCACTCAGCAGGCTCCCACTAGCCACCACTGAGGGGGCTACCGAGCATGTTGCTGAGATGGTCATGGCTGTTGAAACTTTCGGAAGTGAAGGCTCACCCGTGACAGCCCGTCAGATTAAAGTCTGGACAAATAGAGACCCGCTATTGTCTCTAGTCAAGAAATGTGTCCTGAATGGGGACTGGGCAGCCACGTACAGGGCATGCCCTGAGGAATTTAAATCATTTCACAGGCGCAAGGATGAACTCTCGATTCAGGCCGATTGCCTACTGTGGGGAAACCGTGTAGTCATGCCCCAGATGGGCAGAGAGGTGTTCATCAGAGAACTCCACAATGAGCACCCGGGCATTGTCATGATGAAGGCAATTGCCAGGTCACACGTTTGGTGGACAGGGATAGATGCCCTGGGAGTGTTTAATGGGACAGTGTAGAGGGAGCTTTACTCTGTATCTAACCCGTGCTGTACCTGCCCTGGGACTGTTTGATGGGACACTGTAGATGGAGCTTTAATCTGTATCTAACCCCATGCTGTACCTGCCCTGCGAGTCCTTGATGGGACAGTGTAGAGGGAGCTTTACTCTGTATCTAACCCCATGCCGTACCTGCCCTGGGAATGTTTGATGGGACAGTGTCGAGGGAGCTTTACTCTGTATCATAACAGTGCTGTACCTGCCCTGGGAGTGTTTGATGGGACAGTGTAGAGGGAGCTTTACTCTGTTATTGACACGTACTGTACCTGACCTGGGAGTGTTTGATGGGACAGTGTAGAGGGAACTTTACTCTGTATCTAACCCCCTCCTGTACCTGCCCTGCTCGTGTTTGATGGGACAGTGCAGAGGGAGCTTTTATCTGTATCAAACCAATTGCTGTACCTGCCCTCCGAGTGTTTGATGGGACAGTGCAGAGGGAGCTTTACCCTGGATCTAACCCATGCTGTACCTGCCCTGGGAATGTTTGATGGGACAGTGTCGAGGGAGCTTTACTCTGTATCTTAACAGTGCTGTACCTGCCCTGGGAGTGTTTGATGGGACAGTGCAGAGGGAGCTTTACTCTGTATCTAACCCCCTGCTGTACCTGCCCTGCGAGTGTTTGATCGGACAGTGTAGAGGGAGCTTTACTATGTATCTAACCCCGTGCTCTACCTGCCTTGGGATTGTTTGATGGGACAGTGTCGAAGTAGCTTTACTCTGTATCTAACCCCATGCTGTAGCTGCCCTGGGAGTGTTTGATGGGACAGTGTTGAGGCAGCTTTACTCTGTATCTAACCCCGTGCTGTACCTGCCCTGGGAGTTTTTGATGGGACAGTGTAGAGGGAGCTTCACTCTGTATCTAACCCCCTGCTGTACCTGCCCTACTAGTGTTTGATGGGACAGTGCAGAGGGAGCTTTTATCTCTATCGAACCAATTGCTGTACCTTCCCTCTGAGTGTTTGATGGGACAGTGTAGAGGGAGCTTTACTCACCCTCTGACCCGTGCTGTGCCTGCCCTGGAAATGTTTGATGGGACAATGTAGAGGGAGTTTTACTCTGTATCTAACCCTGTGCTGTATTTGCCCTGGGTGTGTTTGATGGGACAGTGCAGAGGGAGCTTTACACTGCATGTGACCTGTGCTGTACCTGCCCTGGGAGTGTTTGATGGGTCAGTGTAGAGGAAGCTTTACTCTGTATCTAACCCGTGCTGTACCTGCCCTGGGAGTGTTTGATGGGACAGTGTAGAGGGAGCTTTACTCTGTATCTAACCCCGTGCTCTACCTGGCTTGGGATTGTTTGATGGGACAGTGTAGAGGTAGCTTTACTCTGTATCTGTTAGATCTCTTAATTTCCAATGAAATACGAACTCCGGTTGTAGTTTTAATGTAATTTTATTCTGGCAGCAGCAACAAGCTCTTGGCTTTAAGCCAGGCCTTTGTCCTTCTGAGACCACATGGTCAAAATGGCTGTACTTATACCTGGTTCAATTTACAGAAAATAACTCGCCTCCTTTGACCTTATTGGCTCAATTGATATATTCTTAACCCCGAATTGGCTCACTGTCAAAGGTCCTGAAATGTCAAGTTGATTGATGACTTCATGCAATGTGCTCAGTCGCACATAGACATGGGAGTCTGTGTTTTCTCAACCTGTCTAAATGCAGCCTGGTTGAATTCTCTATCAATCCCCCCTTTGATTTTTTCACAAACTGAATCATAAAACATCAGCTATCACTGGTTAAACATTCTACAAAATAATTTCATACATGTTAATCGAGTTTCCTTCTAAAATTTGTTGATGTGTTTTGCCACATGTCCGGACTAGTAGCTTCTACACAAATTTACACCAACCCGAGTTCCATCGTGGCCACAATGAAAGTCTGGTTTTAGTAGGATACTTAACCTCATTCCAATTTAATCCAAATCAATATCTTAATTCAACCAGTAAAACAACCTTCTCTGAAGCATAACATACCCCTGTGCCACGTACAGACGGTCTGCTGGGACCTGCAAAGTGTCTCACATGCGGGACAGAAGCTACAGCCACCAGGTTGCAACAATAGTTCATCAACATAAACAAACAATATAAAAGTAAAACAATTACAACGACTAGAATTAAACCTTCCACCAATGAAGTTCCTATTGAACCTAACCATTCAGTGGCTCCACTCCACAAAGTGAATGATGGGGGTTGCTTAAGTTTTTCTACCTCCTTTTCGATATGCTCCGCTAAATGGGTAATTTATTCGGAGCTATCTGGGATATATGTGCAACACTCAGTTCCGAGTAGGGTGCAAGTACCTCCCTTTTCAGCCAGGATGTAATCAAAGGCCAGTCGATTCTGTAGGGCTACTGTGCAGATTGCTACCATTTCTGCATTGATTTTAACTAGGGCCTCTGAGGTATCATTGGCTACCCGTTCCACAACAGATGCCATGTTAATGGATTCCCTTGCCAGTTTGGCAGTCCCATACCTGGGAATCAGAATGGCAAAGAACCTCTCTGTTTCTGTGATAGCTCTCTTAGGACGGTGTAAATGTTCCGACAGTGACTTTATATGATACATATATGGCACAATGTAGGCTAAATAGCAGGATCCCGTCCAATTCTGGGGCAGCCAAGGGTAGGCCTTGTGGCCACACACCCAATAGGTGCCATTATAGGCAATGGATGGTAGCTGTTTCTTTGTCAGCAACACTCCGGGGCCTGTCCAGGCTTTTCCATCTGTTTTATTCAGAATCCCCGTTACGTTAAAAATTCCCACATCGGCCCAGTTTGGACGGTTCCGTGGCTTGATTATATTATAATTCCGGGAGCAGTTACTATACCCCATATTTTGGCCTCCTTTGATGTTTCTAATCAGACAGACCGATTCCCCCGGTCTTCCTATTCCCGTTGTATTAGTGATAACAAAAAATGGGGGCCGTTTGGAATTATTGTAGCATGGTTGATATCCCCCTTCAAAGGTAGTCAGATTGTAACCTGTTGACTCCATTTACGTGCCCAGTTTTACGTATCCTGAAACGCATTGCCTGTTTTGTTTTGATTAATTATCTACTCAGCCATTTCCGAGATATTCAAGGGAACTGGTCTCAAGGGAATCCCTCCCTTTGAGTGAATATGAATATGCGCACACACCCAACAACTAGAAATGTTATCTTGTTTAGCAGAAATAAAAAGGTATTTACATGTAATTTCCTTGCTACCCTACTATTTCCCTTTGGTGCAGAGGGTCGGCTAGAAGAAGTAGGCAAATGCCGAGAATATCTACAATCAGTAATACAGCAAATTTATACATTTTGGCAAAAAGTAATTGTCCTTATTAGATTTCAGCTTCAGTTATGGGTGCTCTTTTAACGTGTGAGGCGTGGATCCAGGCTTTCTTTTCTTAGACTTTAATAGCTGCCTGGGTGGTCAATAACACTTGATAAGGTCCCTCCCACTTGGCACCCAAAGGTTCTTTATGCAACTTTTTCACATACACCCAGACTCCCGGTGTGATGTCGTGTCCTCCTTCAGGTGGATTACCTCAAGCTGCCGATACCTGTCGGGAAACAGAACTAATAGCATTGGTTAGGTTCTGGCAGTATGATAACAAAGTGTCACTCATTAAGTGTACATCAGCTTTCCGTAAATCGATAGTTCATGGAGGCGACATGGGTCTTCCTGTTATAATTTCAAATAGGCTTAGACCTGTAGTTCTGTTCGGGGTTGCCCTAATGCTACATAGCACTATTGGTAGTGCCTGGGGCCATGGTGTTTCTTCTTGGTGATATTTGGCAAGCTGTTGTTTCAGAGTTCGATTCATTCGCTCTACTTGTCCTGGTGATTGTGGGTGATAAGGACAGTGTAAATCCCACGTAATGTTCAGTAACCTGCAGACTTCTTGGCAGACAGCACCTGTGAAGTGTGTTCCCTGATCTGACTCGGGACTCCCCATCGGGGAATGTAATCCTTACACAAGACCTTTGCAGTGTGATTGGCTGTGGCTCTTTTAGTTGGGACAGCTTCTATCCATCTAGAGAATCTGTCGACCATGACAAGAATGTTAGTGTATCCTTGGCATGAAGGAAGAGATATATAATCAACCTGCAGATGCTGGAATGGTCCAACAGGGACCTCAGTTGGGGCATTACCGTGATGGGTCCAGAATTATTTTTCTGACAGACCACACAGCGGTCTGCTACCAGCTGGGCATGTTTTTTAAATCCCCGACCCCACCAGCTTTTCTGGAACCGTGCCGTCATCTGTTGTGAGGCCAAGTGTCTCCACGAGTGGATCTGTTGGGCTAAAAAAGGCATAAGCACTTGTGGCACGACTGGCTTGTCGGTAACTCTTTGTCTCCAGACACCACCTTCACATAGCTTAATTCCTGCCTCAATCCATGTCCATTTTTCCTCTCGGGAGCACTCGCCTTGCATTGTTTGAAGGTCTTGTGTCAGAGTCCTGAGTGCTTTCAATCTGCACACCTGTGTTGGTTCTTCTGGGGGAACGCCCTGTGAGGCGGCATCTTTAGCTGCCTGGTCGGCTAGGGCATTTCCCTGTGTTTCCGTGGTATTTTCCTTGGTATGGGCCTTACACTTCAGGATGGACACTTCCTGAGGTAATTGTATGGCCTCTAGTAAATCTCGAACTTTTTTTCCATTTCGGAAAAGTGTACCAGCAGCAGTGAGGAATCCCCTTTTCCGCTATAACAGACCAAAGTCGTGAGCGACTCCATAAGCATAACATGAATCTGTGTTGACATTAGCTGTCTGTCCTTCTGCTATTCGACATGCTTCTGACAGGGCCCATAACTCGGCCTGTTGTGCTGACGTTCCTGAGGGTAAACATCCTTTTGCCACTACCTCATATAAGGTTGTCACTGCCCATCCTGCTTTTCTGGTACCATTGCCCACAAAGGAGGAACCATCTATAAACAGGATGAGGTCTGAGTTGTGTAGAGGCTCCTCTGCTGCTAAGGCTGCTTCTTCTGTTTCTTTTAAAATCTCCACACAGTCATGCTCTTCACATTCTCCCCCCTCTTGCTCCCTCGATTCTGACATCGGGAGCAAAGTTGCGGGATTAACCGGGCTGGCCCGGACAATATGGAGATTTGGAGCTTCCAAAACTGCTGTCCAGCGGGTCCATCTAGCTGCCATCACCTGAGACATTCTATTCATAGACAGCAAAGCGTGTACGGTGTGGGGACACTTGACAATCAGCTTTTGGTTGAGGACTAGACCCGCAGTGATCATTACCGCTCGACATGTAGCTTCCATGGCCCTTAGGCAACTTCCCCATCCGAGGGCTACCGCATCCAGTTTTGCCGAATAATAGCCAATAGGTCTTTGTCGATCCCCATGTTCTTGTGTCAGTATAGCTGTCATATATCCTTCTTTCTCATGGACAAACAGGGTAAATGGCTTACCACTGTCGGGGATTCCCAGAGCCGGTGCCGAACACAAAGCCTTTTTCAAACTCAGGAAGGCCTCTTGCTGTTCTTTTGTGAGGGTGATGGCTTCTTTAGAGGCATGTTTCCCCTTTAAACTATAATTCAGTGGATGAGCAAGCTGTGTGAAGGAGTCAATCCAATTTCTGTTAAAGTTACACAATACCAAAAAAGACCTTAGATCCTGAATAGTGGTGGGTTTTTTAGCAGCCCGAATGGCTGCAGTTCTATCCTGGGTAAGTTCTCTCTTTCCTTTTGAAATCTTTGTCCCAGGTATACAACCTCTTCTTGGGATATTTGTGCTTTGTTGATGCTGGTTTTATGTCCTTTCAGCCGAAGGTGATCCAGCACAGCTCGTAAATCTTGTTCATGCTGGTCTTCCATGTTTGAAGCTAGCAGGATATCGTCTACATATTGGATGACTGTGGATGATAGGGGAGGTAATTCTCGCAAATGGCTTTGTAAAGCCATGTGGAATACCGTATGGCTGTTGTGGAAACCCTGCGGTAACCGGGTCCAAGTATACTGTTGTCCTTGGACCGTGAAACCAAACCACTGTCGAACCTCCGGTGCCAGAGGCACTGACCAAAATCCGTTGGCCATATCTATAACCGAGAAATATTTATGTTCCGGTTTGAGGGCATTAAAAATGGTGGAGGGATCTGCGACCAAAGGAGCTTTTTGATCAATACACTGGTTAGCTTTCCTATAATCGACAGTCAAACGCCAAGTCGCATTAGATTTCTGTACCGGCCACACGGGGCTACTGGAGGAGCTATGCGTTTTAATAAACACCCCTTGTTTCTCCAATTGCTGAATAACCGGTAAGATTCCCGCGATGGCAGTTGGACTGATGGGATACTGTTTAGTGCATGGAGGCTTGGTCCCGGTAAATGACGCAGGCTCCATCTGGAGTAGGCCACAATCGTTCTTATCTTTAGCCCATATCGGGTGTTCCTTCAATTCTTCTTTCTTCAGAGTTCTAATTGACCATGTCACCCGACCATCCTCAAAATGCAACGATGAATCTACTTGGATTAGAACGTCCATTCCCAAAAGGGGTTGATCTATTGGGCCTATCCAGACTGGCGTGGTAAGTTCATGTGGACCCAGCCCGAAAAGTACCGGTGTTGTCCTTTTAATTTCCATTTTATGGCCCCCAACTCCATAGGCTGTACGTGCCCTACCATCCAACGGCAAAAAGACTCCATATTGTAGGGGTAAGCATGTTAATCCCTGTGTCTCAAAGACAGTCCACATCCTTATCGCCCACCCTCACAGTTATATATAGCCCATCTCCCCTTCGTTGTATTAGTGCGAGGAGGGGGGCCAGGGTGGGCTCTAATCGTTTTTTGCTATCCCAAGTAACTCCTTCTGTTGTTGTATTGTCAGTCGCTTCAATGCTTCTATGAGGTCGTTATCTTGTGACAAGCCTGGCTTGTTGGCTGAATTGTATCCCTGGCTGTGTCCTCTTCCCCGGCCACGACCTTGCTGTTTTGCCCTGCACGTCTTGGCCCAGTGACCTTCTTTCCCACAATAATGACATTTTCCAGGTAAGTTTCCTAATGACTGTTTATCGGAATCCTGGGATTTCCATAGTCTGCACAGCTCGGACTTTAACTCCCACATCCCGATCTAATTGGTTACATCGATCCACCAACGCTGCAAAGGTAGTTCCTCTACCTTCCCAGTCCGGTAACACTACCTTAAGCATTTTGGACAGTTCTGGCTTTAGACCTGCCACGAAAGCTGCTTTCAGGGGTCCAAACACTTGTTCACCCATTTCCTCATCCATATTATTCATACCCGAATGTTCTAGCCACGTGCATCTAAACCGCTCGTCATACTCCAGGAACTCCTCTGTTCCTTTCTGTTGGCAGGCTGCAATTTTTCCCCAGTCTGTCTTAGCTGGACTGAAGGCTTGCAGCCAGTGTTTAATCGCCTCCCATCCTGCGTTTAATTCTTGCTCATCCTGCCCCAAAGCTTCTTCTACCTTGTCGTGCAATTTTCTTCCCTGTGTTTTTGGCACCATTATGGTCAAAATTTGCACTCTGTCCCAGGGATGAAGTTGATATACATTTCTTCAGCGGTCCAATTGGTCCCACGTTTTCACTCCCCCTTTCTTTGGATTGGGCAATTCCTTGGACCATTTATCAATTTTCTCTGGGCCTGCCGGATCATGAACTAAATATTCTGCATACACCCTTTTCCTCGTTTTTTTGGTTCCGCCCTCATCCGCAGTCTCTTCTGATTTGACTACAACTCGTCTTTTTTTAAACGGGACAAAGCGCACCCCTAATTCTTCATCGTCCGACCCTGTATCGTCGGATTCAGAATCCGTATCTATTCCTCGGTCGTGTCTTCGGGTTTGCGTTTTAATTTATCCAAACATGGGTACCCTGGGAATTGACCAATACATTTTCCTTTTCCTATTACTGTCTCATGACCGAATGATTTTTCCATTCTTTAATTTCACCTTAAGATCTTTAACTTCCGCTTCCAGCTTTTCAAGTTCAAGTTTTTTCTGTCGCAGCTGTGCACAAACTGCTTGCAATTGATCCTTTGTACTGGTCAGTTCTCCATCACGTTAGAATTTCATTCCACTGTCGGATCTGTCCCATAATGATTGGGGACCATTTGATTCACTCTTTATTTTTCATACGGGTCGTTTTTCCCCAGACCCTTTTAATCTCGTCCAAGGACCATTGTCCTTTGGAGGTTCCGAACTTTTGTTCGATCTTAATACAGGTTTTAGAGAAGTTGAATTGTTGGTCTATGTATTCTTTCAACTGTTGGAGGATTTCATCTATCGAAACCTCGGGTGGTGCCCGCCCGCCTTTAACAGTTGTAGGCAATTCTTTGCTCTTATCTCCTGCTGCCATAATACTGATTTCTTTACTGGGGTCTCGAGTTGTAGACTTTCCAGCCGATCAGTGGGTCGGTGATTAATTAACTAACACACCGCCGAAGTTAGATGTCTATGGGACATCGAGCCGACTACCAACCGGAGGGTTCGCAAACCGGAGGCTTTCGGAATCGCGTAGAAGGAGAGGCAAATTCAGACTTTTGACCGAGGACTTTTATAAAGAGAAGTCCTTACCTCAGTATGTAGGTCCGATGTCCAAAATTCAGTTTCTTCCCTCAGCGATCGTGTTTGTGACGCCAAAATTGTTAGATCTCTTAATTTCCAATGAAATACGAACACCGGTTGTAGTTTTAATGTAATTTTATTCTGGCAGCAGCAACAAGCTCTAGGCTTTAAGCCAGGCCTTTGTCCTTCTGAGACCACATGATCAAAATGGCTGTACTTATACCTGGTTCAATTAACAGAAAAGAACTCGCCTCCTTTGACCTTATTGGCTCAATTGATATATTCTTAACCCCGAATTGGCTCACTGTCAAAGGTCCTGAAATGTCAAGTTGATTGATGACTTCATGCAATGCGCTCAGTCACACATAGACATGGGAGTCTGTGTTTTCTCAACCTGTCTAAATGCAGCCTGGTTGAATTCTCTATCAGTATCTAACCCCGTGCTGTACCTGACCTGGGAGTGTTTGATGGGACAGTGTAGAGGGAGCTTTACTCTGTATCTAACCCCGTGCTATACCTGCCCTGGGAGTGTTTGATGGGACAGTGTTGAGGGAGGTTTACTCTGTATCTAACCCGTGCTGTATATGCCCTGTGAGTTTTGATGGGACAGTATAGAGGGAGCTTTACTCTGTATCTAATCCGTGCTGTACCTACCCTGCGAGTGTTTGATGGGACAGTGTAGAGGGAGCTTTACTCTGTGTCTAACCCCGTGCTGTACCTGGCCTGGGAGTGTTTGATGGGACAGTGCAGACAGAGATTTACTCTGTATCTAACCCATGCTGTACTTGCTCTGGGAGTATATGATGGGAAAGTGTCGAGGATGCTTTACTTTTTATCTAACCACGTGCTGTACCTCACCTGGGTGTGTTCGATGGGACAGTGTAGAAGGAGCTTTACTCTGCATCTAACCAGTGCTGTACCTGCTTGCAGAATGTTTGATGGGACAGTGTAGAGGGAGCTTTACTCTGTATCTAAACTGTGCTGCACCTGTCCTGGGAGTGTTTAAAGGGACAGTGTAGAGGGAGCTTTACTCTGTATCTAACCCATGCTGTACCTGCCCTGCGAGTTTTGATGGGACAGTGTAGAGGGAGCTTTACTCTGTATCTAACATGTGCTGTACCTGCCCTGGGAGTGTTTGATGGGACAGTGTAACGGGAGCTTTACTCTGTATCTTACCCCATGTTGTACCTGCCCTGCGAGTGTTTGATGAGACATTGTAGATGGAGTTTTACTCTGATTCAAACCCATGCTGTAGCTGTCCTGGGAGTGTTTGATGGAACAGTGGAGAGAGAGCTTGACTCTGTATCAAACCCCGTGCTGCACCTGCCCTGGGAGTGTTTGATGGGACAGTGTAGAGGGAGCTTTACACTGTATCTAATCCCGTGCTGTATCTGCCCTGGGAGTGTTTGATGGGATAGTCTATAGGGTGCTTTAATCTGAATCTAACGTCGTGCTGTACCTGCTCTGGGAGTGTTTGATGGGACAGTGTGGATGGAGCTTTACTCTGTATCGAACCATGTGCTCTATTTGCCCTGGGAGTGTTTTATGGGACAGTGTAGAGGGAGCTTTACTCTGAATCTAACCCCCTGCTGTACCTGCCATGCGAGTGTTTGATGGGACAGTGTAGAGTGAGATTCACTCTGTCGCTAACCCGTCCTGTACCTGCCCTGGGAGTGTTCGATGGGACAGTGTAGAGGAACCTTTACTCTGTGTTTAACCCCGTGTTGAACTGCCCTGTGAGTGTTTGATGGGAAAGTGTAGAGGGAGCTTTACTCTGTATCTAACCCCATGATGTACCTGCCCTGGGAGTGTTTGATGGGACAGTGTAGAGGGAGCTTTATTCTGTATCTAACCCGTGCTGCACCTGCCCTGGGTGTGTTCGATGCGACAGTGTAGAGGGAGATTTACTCTGTATCTAACCCCGTGCTGTACCTGCTTGCAGAATGTTTGATGGGACAGTGTCGAGGAAGCTTTACTCTGTATCTAAACTGTGCTGCACCTGTCCGGGGAGTGTTTGATGGGACAGTGTAGAGGGAGCTTTAAATCTGCATCTAACCGCTTGCTGTACATGCCCTGCGAGTGTTTGATGGGACAGTGTGGAAGGAGCTTTATTCTGTATCTAACGTCGTGCTGTACCTGCTCTGGGAGTGTTTGATGGGACAGTGTGGATGGAGCTTTACTCTGTATCTAACCATGTGCTCTATTTGCCCTGGTAGTGTTTTAAGGGACAGTGTAAAGGGAGCTTTACTCTGAATCTAACACCTTGCTGTACCTGCCATGCGAGTGTTTGATGGGACAGTGTAGAGTGAGATTCTCTCTGTCGCTAACCCGTCCTGTACCTGCCCTGGGAGTGTTCGATGGGACAGTGTAGAGCGAGCGTTACTCTTTATCTAACCCCATGCTGCACCTGTCCTGGGACTGTTTGATGGGACAGTGTAGAGGAACCTTTACTCTGTGTTTAACCCCGTGCTGTACCTGCCCTGGGAGTGTTTGATGGGACAGTGTAGAGGGAGGTTTACTCTGTATCTAACCGGTGCTGCACCTGCCCTGGGTGTGTTCGATGCGACAGTATCGAGGGAGATTTACTCTGTATCTAACCCCGTGCTGTACCTGGCCTGGGAGTGTTTGATTGGACAGTGTAGAGGGAGCTTTACTCTGTATCTAAACTGTGCTGCACCTGACCTGGGAGTGTTTAAAGGGACAGTGTAGAGGGAGCTTTACTCTGTATCTTACCCCATGTTGTACCTGCCCTGCGAGTGTTTGAGGGGACAGTGTCGAGGGAGCTTTTCTCTATTTCTAACCAGTGCTGTACCTGCCCTGGGATTGTTTGATGAGTCATTGTAGATGGAGTTTTACTCTGATTCACACCCATGCTGTAGCTGTCCTGGGAGTGTTTGATGGGACAGTGTAGAGAGAGGTTGACTCTGTATCTTACTCCGTGCTGCACCTGCCCTTGGAGTGTTTGATGGGACAGTGTAGAGGGAGATTTACCCTGTATCTAATCCCGTGCTGTATCTGCCCTGGGATTGTTTGATGGGATAGTCTATAGGGTGCTTTAATCTGAATCTAACGTCGTGCTGTTCCTGCTCTGGGAGTGTTTGATGGGACAGTTTAGAGTGAGATTCAATCTGTCGCTAACCCCGTGCTGTACCTGCCCTGGGAGTGTTCGATGGGACAGTGTAGAGGAACCTTTACTCTGTGTTTAACCTCGTGTTGAACTGCCCTGTGAGTGTTTGATGGGACAGTTTAGAGTGAGATTCACTCTGTCGCTAACCCGTCCTGTACCTGCCCTGGGAGTGTTCGATGGGAAAGTGTAGAGGGAGCTTTACTCAGTATCTAACCAGTGCTGTACCTGCTTGCAGAATATTTGATGGGACAGTGTAGAGGGAGCTTTACTCTGTATCTAAACTGTGCTGCACCTGTCCTGGGAGTGTTTGATAGGGACAGTGTTGAGGGAGCATTACTCTGTATTTAACCCCGTGCTGTACCTGCCCTGGGAGTGTTTAATGGGACAGTGTGGAAGGAGCTTGATTCTGTATCTAACCCCATGCTGTAAATGCTCTGGGAGTGTTTGATGGAGACAGTTTAGAGGGAGTTTTACTCTGTATTTAACCCCGTGTTGTACCTGCCTGGGAGTGTTTCATCGGACACTGTAGAGGGAGCTTTATCCTGTGTTTAACCCCGTGCTGAACTGCCCTGGGAGTGATTGATGGGACAGTGTAGAGGGAGCTTTACTCTGTATCTAACCCTGTGCTGCACCTTCCCTGGGAGTGTTTGATGGGACAGTGTAGAGTGAGCTTTACTCTGTATCGAACCCCGTGATGTACCTGCCCTGGGAGTGTTTGATAGGACAGCGTAGAGGGAGGTTTACTTTGTATCTAAACTGTGCTATACCTGCCCTGGGAGTGTTTGCTGGGACAGTGTGGAGGGAGCTTTACTCTGTATCTAACCCGTGCTGTACCTGCCCTGCGAGTTTTGATGGGACAGTGTAGAGGGAGCTTTACTCTGTATCCAACATGTGCTCTACCTGCCCTGGGAGTGTTTGATGGGACAGTGTAATGGGAGCTTTACTCTGTATCTAACCCGCTGCTGTACCAGCCCTGGGAGTGTTTGATGGGACAGTGTAGAGAGAGCTTTACTCTGTATCTAACCCCCTGCTGTATCTACCCGGGGTGTGTCTGATAGGACAGTGTAGATGGAGATTTAATCTAACTCTGTGCTGTACCTGCCCTGGGAGTGTTTGATGGGACAGTGTTGAGGGAGCTTTACTCTGTATCTAACCCATGCTCCACCTGGCCTGGGTGTGTTCGATGCGACAGTGTTGAGGGAGCTTTACTCTGTATCTAACCCGTGCTGTACCTGCCCTGCGAGTTTTGATGGGACATTGTAGAGGGAGCTTTAATCTGCATCTAACCGCTTGCTGTACCTGCCCTTCGAGTGTTTGATGGGACAGTGTGGAAGGAGCTTTATTCTGTATCTAGTCCCGTGCTGTACCTGCCCGGGGAGTTTTAGATTGGTTAGTGTAGGGGGTCCTTTACTCTGTATCTAACCCCGTGCTGTACCTGTACGGGAGTGTTTGATGGGACAGTGTAGAGGGAGCTTTACTCTGTATCTTACCCCATGCTGTACCTGCCCTGCGAGTGTTTGATGGGACAGTGTAGAGGGAGCTTTAATCTGAATCTAACGTCGTGCTGTACCTGTTCTGGGAGTGTTTGATGGGACAGTGTGGATGGAGCTTTACTCTGTATCTCACCATGTGCTCTATTTGCCCTGGTAGTGTTTTAAGGGACAGTGTAAAGGGAGCTTTACTCTGAATCTAACACCCTGCTGTACCTGCCATGCGAGTGTTTGATGGGACAGTGTAGAGTGAGATTCACTCTGTTGCTAACCCGTCATGTACCTGCCCTGGGAGTGTTCGATGGGACAGTGTAGAGGAACCTTTACTCTGTGTTTAACCCCGTGTTGAACTGCCCTGTGAGTGTTTGGTGGGAAAGTGTAGAGGGAGCTTTACTCTGTATCTAACCCCATGCTGTACCTGCCCTGGGAGTGTTTGATGGGACAGTGTAGAGGGAGCTTTATTCTGTATCTAACCCGTGCTGCACCTGCCCTGGGTGTGTTCGATGCGACAGTGTAGAGGGAGATTTACTCTGTATCTAACCCCGTGCTGTACCTGCTTGCAGAATGTTTGATGGGACAGTGTCGAGGAAGCTTTACTCTGTATCTAAACTGTGCTGCACCTGTCCGGGGAGTGTTTGATGGGACAGTGTAGAGGGAGCTTTAAATCTGCATCTAACCGCTTGCTGTACATGCCCTGCGAGTGTTTGATGGGACAGTGTGGAAGGAGCTTTATTCTGTATCTAACGTCGTGCTGTACCTGCTCTGGGAGTGTTTGATGGGACAGTGTGGATGGAGCTTTACTCTGTATCTAACCATGTGCTCTATTTGCCCTGGTAGTGTTTTAAGGGACAGTGTAAAGGGAGCTTTACTCTGAATCTAACACCTTGCTGTACCTGCCATGCGAGTGTTTGATGGGACAGTGTAGAGTGAGATTCTCTCTGTCGCTAACCCGTCCTGTACCTGCCCTGGGAGTGTTCGATGGGACAGTGTAGAGCGAGCGTTACTCTTTATCTAACCCCATGCTGCACCTGTCCTGGGACTGTTTGATGGGACAGTGTAGAGGAACCTTTACTCTGTGTTTAACCCCGTGCTGTACCTGCCCTGGGAGTGTTTGATGGGACAGTGTAGAGGGAGGTTTACTCTGTATCTAACCGGTGCTGCACCTGCCCTGGGTGTGTTCGATGCGACAGTATCGAGGGAGATTTACTCTGTATCTAACCCCGTGCTGTACCTGGCCTGGGAGTGTTTGATTGGACAGTGTAGAGGGAGCTTTACTCTGTATCTAAACTGTGCTGCACCTGACCTGGGAGTGTTTAAAGGGACAGTGTAGAGGGAGCTTTACTCTGTATCTTACCCCATGTTGTACCTGCCCTGCGAGTGTTTGAGGGGACAGTGTCGAGGGAGCTTTTCTCTATTTCTAACCAGTGCTGTACCTGCCCTGGGATTGTTTGATGAGTCATTGTAGATGGAGTTTTACTCTGATTCACACCCATGCTGTAGCTGTCCTGGGAGTGTTTGATGGGACAGTGTAGAGAGAGGTTGACTCTGTATCTTACTCCGTGCTGCACCTGCCCTTGGAGTGTTTGATGGGACAGTGTAGAGGGAGATTTACCCTGTATCTAATCCCGTGCTGTATCTGCCCTGGGATTGTTTGATGGGATAGTCTATAGGGTGCTTTAATCTGAATCTAACGTCGTGCTGTTCCTGCTCTGGGAGTGTTTGATGGGACAGTTTAGAGTGAGATTCAATCTGTCGCTAACCCCGTGCTGTACCTGCCCTGGGAGTGTTCGATGGGACAGTGTAGAGGAACCTTTACTCTGTGTTTAACCTCGTGTTGAACTGCCCTGTGAGTGTTTGATGGGACAGTTTAGAGTGAGATTCACTCTGTCGCTAACCCGTCCTGTACCTGCCCTGGGAGTGTTCGATGGGAAAGTGTAGAGGGAGCTTTACTCAGTATCTAACCAGTGCTGTACCTGCTTGCAGAATATTTGATGGGACAGTGTAGAGGGAGCTTTACTCTGTATCTAAACTGTGCTGCACCTGTCCTGGGAGTGTTTGATAGGGACAGTGTTGAGGGAGCATTACTCTGTATTTAACCCCGTGCTGTACCTGCCCTGGGAGTGTTTAATGGGACAGTGTGGAAGGAGCTTGATTCTGTATCTAACCCCATGCTGTAAATGCTCTGGGAGTGTTTGATGGAGACAGTTTAGAGGGAGTTTTACTCTGTATTTAACCCCGTGTTGTACCTGCCTGGGAGTGTTTCATCGGACACTGTAGAGGGAGCTTTATCCTGTGTTTAACCCCGTGCTGAACTGCCCTGGGAGTGATTGATGGGACAGTGTAGAGGGAGCTTTACTCTGTATCTAACCCTGTGCTGCACCTTCCCTGGGAGTGTTTGATGGGACAGTGTAGAGTGAGCTTTACTCTGTATCGAACCCCGTGATGTACCTGCCCTGGGAGTGTTTGATAGGACAGCGTAGAGGGAGGTTTACTTTGTATCTAAACTGTGCTATACCTGCCCTGGGAGTGTTTGCTGGGACAGTGTGGAGGGAGCTTTACTCTGTATCTAACCCGTGCTGTACCTGCCCTGCGAGTTTTGATGGGACAGTGTAGAGGGAGCTTTACTCTGTATCCAACATGTGCTCTACCTGCCCTGGGAGTGTTTGATGGGACAGTGTAATGGGAGCTTTACTCTGTATCTAACCCGCTGCTGTACCAGCCCTGGGAGTGTTTGATGGGACAGTGTAGAGAGAGCTTTACTCTGTATCTAACCCCCTGCTGTATCTACCCGGGGTGTGTCTGATAGGACAGTGTAGATGGAGATTTAATCTAACTCTGTGCTGTACCTGCCCTGGGAGTGTTTGATGGGACAGTGTTGAGGGAGCTTTACTCTGTATCTAACCCATGCTCCACCTGGCCTGGGTGTGTTCGATGCGACAGTGTTGAGGGAGCTTTACTCTGTATCTAACCCGTGCTGTACCTGCCCTGCGAGTTTTGATGGGACATTGTAGAGGGAGCTTTAATCTGCATCTAACCGCTTGCTGTACCTGCCCTTCGAGTGTTTGATGGGACAGTGTGGAAGGAGCTTTATTCTGTATCTAGTCCCGTGCTGTACCTGCCCGGGGAGTTTTAGATTGGTTAGTGTAGGGGGTCCTTTACTCTGTATCTAACCCCGTGCTGTACCTGTACGGGAGTGTTTGATGGGACAGTGTAGAGGGAGCTTTACTCTGTATCTTACCCCATGCTGTACCTGCCCTGCGAGTGTTTGATGGGACAGTGTAGAGGGAGCTTTAATCTGAATCTAACGTCGTGCTGTACCTGTTCTGGGAGTGTTTGATGGGACAGTGTGGATGGAGCTTTACTCTGTATCTCACCATGTGCTCTATTTGCCCTGGTAGTGTTTTAAGGGACAGTGTAAAGGGAGCTTTACTCTGAATCTAACACCCTGCTATACCTGCCATGCGAGTGTTTGATGGGACAGTGTAGAGTGAGATTCACTCTGTTGCTAACCCGTCATGTACCTGCCCTGGGAGTGTTCGATGGGACAGTGTAGAGCGAGCGTTACTCTGTATCTAACCCCATGCTGCACCTGTCCGGGAGTGTTTGATGGGACAGTGTAGAGGAACCTTTACTCTGTGTTTAACCCCGTGCTGTACCTGCCCTGGGAGTGTTTGATGGGACAGTGTAGAGGGAGCTTTACTCTGTATCTAACCGGTGCTGCACCTGCCCTGGGTGTGTGCGATGCGACAGTATCGAGGGAGATTTACTTTGTATCTAACCCCGTGCTGTACCTTGCCTGGGAGTGTTTGATGGGACAGTGTAGAGGGAGCTTTACTCTGTATCTAAACTGTGCTGCACCTGTCCTGGGAGTGTTTAAAGGGACAGTGTAGAGGGAGCTTTACTCTGTATCTAACCCATGCTGTACCTGCCCTGCGAGTTTTGATGGGACAGTGTAGAGGGAGCTTTACTCTGTATCTAAAATGTGCTGTACCTGCCCTGGGAGTGTTTGATGGGACAGTGTAACGGGAGCTTTACTCTGTATCTTACCCCATGTTGTACCTGCCCTGCGAGTGTTTGATGAGACATTGTAGATGGAGTTTTACTCTGATTCAAACCCATGCTGTAGCTGTCCTGGGAGTGTTTGATGGAACAGTGTAGAGAGAGCTTGACTCTGTATCTAACCCCGTGCTACACCTGCCCTGGGAGTGTTTGATGGGACAGTGTAGAGGGAGCTTTACACTGTATCTAATCCCGTGCTGTATCTGCCCTGGGAGTGTTTGATGGGATAGTCTATAGGGTGCTTTAATCTGAATCTAACGTCGTGCTGTACCTGCTCTGGGAGTGTTTGATGGGACTGTGTGGATGGAGCTTTAATCTGTATCGAACCATGTGCTCTATTTGCCCTGGGAGTGTTTTATGGGACAGTGTAGAGGGAGCTTTACTCTGAATCTAACCCCCTGCTGTACCTGCCATGCGAGTGTTTGATGGGACAGTGTAGAGTGAGATTCACTCTGTCGCTAACCCGTCCTGTACCTGCCCTGGGAGTGTTCGATGGGACAGTGTAGAGGAACCTTTACTCTGTGTTTAACCCCGTGTTGAACTGCCCTGTGAGTGTTTGATGGGAAAGTGTAGAGGGAGCTTTACTCTGTATCTAACCCCGTGCTGTACCTGCCCTGGGAGTGTTTGATGGGACAGTGTAGAGGGAGCTTTACTCTGTATCTAACCCCATGTTGTACCTGCCCTGGGAGTGTTTGATGGGACAGTGTAGAGGGAGCTTTATTCTGTATCTAACCCGTGCTGCACCTGCCCTGGGTGTGTTCGATGCGACAGTGTAGAGGCAGATTTACTCTGTATCTAACCCCGTGCTGTACCTGGCCTGGGAGTGTTTGATTGGACAGTGTAGAGGGAGCTTTACTCTGTATCTAACCAGTGCTGTACCTTCTTGCAGAATGTTTGATGGGACAGTGTCGAGGAAGCTTTACTCTGTATCTAAACTGTGCTGCACCTGTCCGGGGAGTGTTTGATGGGAGAGTGTAGAGGGAGCTTTACTCTGTATCTAACCCGTGCTGTACCTGCCCTGCGAGTTTTGATGGGACAGTGTAGAGGGAGCTTTAATCTGCATCTAACCGCTTGCTGTACATGCCCTGCGAGTGTTTGATGGGACAGTGTGGAAGGAGCTTTATTCTGTATCTAACGTCGTGCTGTACCTGCTCTGGGAGTGTTTGATGGGACAGTGTGGATGGAGCTTTACTCTGTATCTAACCATGTGCTCTATTTGCCCTGGTAGTGCTTTAAGGGACAGTGTAAAGGGAGCTTTACTCTGAATCTAACACCCTGCTGTACCTGCCATGCGAGTGTTTGATGGGACAGTGTAGAGTGAGATTCACTCTGTCGCTAACCCGTCCTGTACCTGCCCTGGGAGTGTTCGATGGGACAGTGTAGAGCGAGCGTTACTCTGTATCTAACCCCATGCTGCACTGTCCTGGGACTGTTTGATGGGACAGTGTAGAGGAACCTTTACTCTGTGTTTAACCCCGTGCTGTACCTGCCCTGGGAGTGTTTGATGGGACAGTGTAGAGGGAGGTTTACTCTGTATCTAACCGGTGCTGCACCTGCCCTGGGTGTGTTCGATGCGACAGTATCGAGGGAGATTTACTCTGTATCTAACCCCGTGCTGTACCTGGCCTGGGAGTGTTTGATTGGACAGTGTAGAGGGAGCTTTACTCTGTAACTAATCAGTGCTGTACCTGCTTGCAGAATGTTTGATGGGACAGTGTAGAGGGAGCTTTACTCTGTATCTAATCTGTGCTGCACCTGACCTGGGAGTGTTTAAAGGGACAGTGTAGAGGGAGCTTTACTCTGTATCTTACCCCATGTTGTACCTGCCCTGCGAGTGTTTGAGGGGACAGTGTCGAGGGAGCTTTTCTCTATTTCTAACCAGTGCTGTACCTGCCCTGGGATTGTTTGATGAGTCATTGTAGATGGAGTTTTACTCTGATTCACACCCATGCTGTAGCTGTCCTGGGAGTGTTTGATGGGACAGTGTAGAGAGAGGTTGACTCTGTATCTAACTCCGTGCTGCACCTGCCCTTGGAGTGTTTGATGGGACAGTGTAGAGGGAGATTTACCCTGTATCTAATCCCGTGCTGTATCTGCCCTGGGAGTGTTTGATGGGATAGTCTATAGGGTGCTTTAATCTGAATCTAACGTCGTGCTGTTCCTGCCATGCGAGTGTTTGATGGGACAGTTTAGAGTGAGATTCACTCTGTCGCTAACCCCGTGCTGTACCTGCCCTAGGAGTGTTCGATGGGACAGTGTAGAGGAACCTTTACTCTGTGTTTAACCCCGTGTTGAACTGCCCTGTGAGTGTTTGATGGGAAAGTGTAGAGGGAGCTTTACTCTGTATCTAACCAGTGCTGTACCTGCTTGCAGAATATTTGATGGGACAGTGTAGAGGGAGCTTTACTCTGTATCTAAACTGTGCTGCACCTGTCCTGGGAGTGTTTGATAGGGACAGTGTTGAGGGAGCATTACTCTGTATTTAACCCCGTGCTGTACCTGCCCTGGGAGTGTTTAATGGGACAGTGTGGAAGGAGCTTGATTCTGTATCTAACCCCATGCTGTAAATGCTCTGGGAGTGTTTGATGGAGACAGTTTAGAGGGAGTTTTACTCTGTATTTAACCCCGTGTTGTACCTGCCTGGGAGTGTTTCATCGGACACTGTAGAGGGAGCTTTATTCTGTGTTTCACCCCGTGCTGAACTGCCCTGGGAGTGATTGATGGGACAGTGTAGAGGGAGCTTTACTCTGTATCTAACCCTGTGCTGCACCTTCCCTGGGAGTGTTTGATGGGACAGTGTAGAGTGAGCTTTACTCTGTATCGAACCCCGTGATGTACCTGCCCTGGGAGTGTTTGATAGGACAGCGTAGAGGGAGGTTTACTTTGTATCTAAACTGTGCTATACCTGCCCTGGGAGTGTTTGATGGGACAGTGTGGAGGGAGCTTTACTCTGTATCTAACCCGTGCTGTACCTGCCCTGCGAGTTTTGATGGGACAGTGTAGAGGGAGCTTTACTCTGTATCCAACATGTGCTCTACCTGCCCTGGGAGTGTTTGATGGGACAGTATAATGGGAGCTTTACTCTGTATCTAACCCGCTGCTGTACCAGCCCTGGGAGTATTTGATGGGACAGTGTAGAGAGAGCTTTACTCTGTATCTAACCCCCTGCTGTATCTACCCGGGGTGTGTCTGATAGGACAGTGTAGATGGAGATTTAATCTAATTCTGTGCTGTACCTGCCCTGGGAGTGTTTGATGGGACAGTGTTGAGGGAGCTTTACTCTGTATCTAACCCATGCTCCACCTGGCCTGGGTGTGTTCGATGCGACAGTGTTGAGGGAGCTTTACTCTGTATCTAACCCGTGCTGTACCTGCCCTGCGAGTTTTGATGGGACATTGTAGAGGGAGCTTTAATCTGCATCTAACCGCTTGCTGTACCTGCCCTTCGAGTGTTTGATGGGACAGTGTGGAAGGAGCTTTATTCTGTATCGAGTCCCGTGCTGTACCTGCCCGGGGAGTTTTAGATTGGTTAGTGTAGGGGGTCCTTTACTCTGTATCTAACCCCGTGCTGTACCTGTACGGGAGTGTTTGATGGGACAGTGTAGAGGGAGCTTTACTCTGTATCTTACCCCATGCTGTACCTGCCCTGCGAGTGTTTGATGGGACAGTGTAGAGGGAGCTTTAATCTGAATCTAACGTCGTGCTGTACCTGTTCTGGGAGTGTTTGATGGGACAGTGTGGATGGAGCTTTACTCTGTATCTCACCATGTGCTCTATTTGCCCTGGTAGTGTTTTAAGGGACAGTGTAAAGGGAGCTTTACTCTGAATCTAACACCCTGCTGTACCTGCCATGCGAGTGTTTGATGGGACAGTGTAGAGTGAGATTCACTCTGTTGCTAACCCGTCATGTACCTGCCCTGGGAGTGTTCGATGGGACAGTGTAGAGCGAGCGTTACTCTGTATCTAACCCCATGCTGCACCTGTCCGGGAGTGTTTGATGGGACAGTGTAGAGGAACCTTTACTCTGTGTTTAACCCCGTGCTGTACCTGCCCTGGGAGTGTTTGATGGGACAGTGTAGAGGGAGCTTTACTCTGTATGTAACCGCTGCTGCACCTGCCCTGGGTGTGTTCGATGCGACAGTATCGAGGGAGATTTACTTTGTATCTAACCCCGTGCTGTACCTTGCCTGGGAGTGTTTGATGGGACAGTGTAGAGGGAGCTTTACTCTGTATCTAAACTGTGCTGCACCTGTCCTGGGAGTGTTTAAAGGGACAGTGTAGAGGGAGCTTTACTCTGTATCTAACCCATGCTGTACCCGCCCTGCGAGTTTTGATGGGACAGTGTAGAGGGAGCTTTACTCTGTATCTAAAATGTGCTGTACCTGCCCTGGGAGTGTTTGATGGGACAGCGTAATGGGAGCTTTACTCTGTATCTTACCCCATGTTGTACCTGCCCTGCGAGTGTTTGATGAGACATTGTAGATGGAGTTTTACTCTGATTCAAACCCATGCTGTATCAGTCCTGGGAGTGTTTGATGGAACAGTGTAGAGAGAGCTTGACTCTGTATCTAACCCCGTGCTACACCTGCCCTGGGAGTGTTTGATGGGACAGTGTAGAGGGAGCTTTACACTGTATCTAATCCCGTGCTGCATCTGCCCTGGGAGTGTTTGATGGGATAGTCTATAGGGTGCTTTAATCTGAATCTAACGTCGTGCTGTACCTGCTCTGGGAGTGTTTGATGGGACAGTGTGGTTGGAGCTTTAATCTGTATCGAACCATGTGCTCTATTTGCCCTGGGAGTGTTTTATGGGACAGTGTAGAGGGAGCTTTACTCTGAATCTAACCCCCTGCTGTACCTGCCATGCGAGTGTTTGATGGGACAGTGTAGAGTGAGATTCACTCTGTCGCTAACCCGTCCTGTACCTGCCCTGGGAGTGTTCGATGGGACAGTGTAGAGGAACCTTTACTCTGTGTTTAACCCCGTGTTGAACTGCCCTGTGAGTATTTGATGGGAAAGTGTAGAGGGAGCTTTACTCTGTATCTAACCCCGTGCTGTACCTGCCCTGGGAGTGTTTGATGGGACAGTGTAGAGGGAGCTTTACTCTGTATCTAACCCCATGTTGTACCTGCCCTGGGAGTGTTTGATGGGACAGTGTAGAGGGAGCTTTATTCTGTATCTAACCCGTGCTGCACCTGCCCTGGGTGTGTTCGATGCGACAGTGTAGAGGCAGATTTACTCTGTATCTAACCCCGTGCTGTACCTGGCCTGGGAGTGTTTGATTGGACAGTGTAGAGGGAGCTTTACTCTGTATCTAACCAGTGCTGTACCTTCTTGCAGAATGTTTGATGGGACAGTGTCGAGGAAGCTTTACTCTGTATCTAAACTCTGCTGCACCTGTCCGGGGAGTGTTTGATGGGAGAGTGTAGAGGGAGCTTTACTCTGTATCTAACCCGTGCTGTACCTGCCCTGCGAGTTTTGATGGGACAGTGTAGAGGGAGCTTTAATCTTCATCTAACCGCTTGCTGTACATGCCCTGCGAGTGTTTGATGGGACAGTGTGGAAGGAGCTTTATTCTGTATCTAACGTCGTGCTGTACCTGCTCTGGGAGTGTTTGATGGGACAGTGTGGATGGAGCTTTACTCTGTATCTAACCATGTGCTCTATTTGCCCTGGTAGTGCTTTAAGGGACAGTGTAAAGGGAGCTTTACTCTGAATCTAACACCCTGCTGTACCTGCCATGCGAGTGTTTGATGGGACAGTGTAGAGTGAGATTCACTCTGTCGCTAACCCGTCCTGTACCTGCCCTGGGAGTGTTCGATGGGACAGTGTAGAGCGAGCGTTACTCTGTATCTAACCCCATGCTGCACTGTCCTGGGACTGTTTGATGGGACAGTGTAGAGGAACCTTTACTCTGTGTTTAACCCCGTGCTGTACCTGCCCTGGGAGTGTTTGATGGGACAGTGTAGAGGGAGGTTTACTCTGTATCTAACCGGTGCTGCACCTGCCCTGGGTGTGTTCGATGCGACAGTATCGAGGGAGATTTACTCTGTATCTAACCCCGTGCTGTACCTGGCCTGGGAGTGTTTGATTGGACAGTGTAGAGGGAGCTTTACTCTGTAACTAATCAGTGCTGTACCTGCTTGCAGAATGTTTGATGGGACAGTGTAGAGGGAGCTTTACTCTGTATCTAAACTGTGCTGCACCTGACCTGGGAGTGTTTAAAGGGACAGTGTAGAGGGAGCTTTACTCTGTATCTTACCCCATGTTGTACCTGCCCTGCGAGTGTTTGAGGGGACAGTGTCGAGGGAGCTTTTCTCTATTTCTAACCAGTGCTGTACCTGCCCTGGGATTGTTTGATGAGTCATTGTAGATGGAGTTTTACTCTGATTCACACCCATGCTGTAGCTGTCCTGGGAGTGTTTGATGGGACAGTGTAGAGAGAGGTTGACTCTGCATCTAACTCCGTGCTGCACCTGCCCTTGGAGTGTTTGATGGGACAGTGTAGAGGGAGCTTTACACTGTATCTAGTCCCGTGCTGTATCTGCCCTGGGAGTGTTTGATGGGATAGTCTATAGGGTGCTTTAATCTGAATCTAACGTCGTGCTGTTCCTGCTCTGGGAGTGTTTGATGGGACAGTTTAGAGTGAGATTCACTCTGTCGCTAACCTGTCCTGTACCTGCCCTGGGAGTGTTCGATGGAAAAGTGTAGAGGGAGCTTTACTCTGTATCTAACCCCGTGCTGTACCTGCCCTGGGAGTGTTTGATGGGACAGTGTAGAGGGAGCTTTACTCTGTATCTAACCCCGTGCTGTACCTGCCCTGGGAGTGTTTGATGGGACAGTGTAGACGGAGCTTTACTCTGTATCTAACCCGTGCTGCACCTGCCCTGGGTGTGTTCGATGCGACAGTGTCGAGGGAGAATTACTCTGTTTCTAACCCCGTGCTGTACCTGGCCTGGGAGTGTTTGATTGGACAGTGTAGAGGGAGCTTTACTCTGTATCTAACCAGTGCTGTACCTGCTTGCAGAATGTTTGATGGGACAGTGTAGAGGGAGCTTTACTCTGTATCTAAACTGTGCTGCACCTGTCCTGGGAGTGTTTAAAGGGACAGTGCCGAGGGAGCTTTACTCTGTATTTAACCCCGTGCTGCACCTGCCCTGCGAGTGTTTGATGGGACAGTGTAGACGGAGCTTTACTCTGTATCTAACCCGTGCTGTACCTGCCTTGCGAGTGTTTGATGGGATAGTGTAGAGGGAACTTTAATCTGCATCTAACCGCTTGCTGTACCTGCCCTGGGAGTGTTTGATGGGACAGTGTGGAAGGAGCTTTATTCTGTATCTAACCCCGTGCTGTACCTGCCCGGGGAGTTTTAGATTGGATAGTGTACGGGGTCCTTCACTCTGTATCTAACCCTGTGTTGTACCTGCCCTGGGGGTGTTTGATGGGACAGTGTCGAGGGAGCTTTACTCTGTATCTAACCGTGTGATGTACCTGCCCGAGGAGTGTTTGATGGGACAGTGAAGAGCGAGCTTTACTCTGTACCTAAACTGTGGTGTACCTGCCCTGTGAGTGTTTGATGGGACAGTGTAGAGGGTGCTTTACTCTGTATCTAACTCGTGCTGTACCTGCCCGGGAGTGTTTGATGGGACAGTGTAGAGGGAGCTTTACTCTGTATCTAACATGTTCTGTACCTACCCTGGGTGTGTTCGATGCGACAGTGTAGAAGGAGCTTTACTCTGTATCTAACCAGTGCTGTACCTGCTTGCAGAATGTTTGATGGGACGGTGTAGAGGGAGATTTACTCTGTATCTAAACTGTGCTGCACCTGTCCTGGGAGTGTTTGATGGGATAGTGTAGAATGAGCTTTACTCTGTATCTAAACCCGTGCTGATCTGCACTGGTGGTGTTTAAAGGGACAGTGTAGAGGGAGCTTTACTCTGTATCTAACCCTATGCTGTACCTGCCCTGGGAGTGTTTGATGGGACTGTGTCGAGGGAGCTTTATTCTGTATCTAACCCCGTGCTGTACCTGCCCGGGGAGTTTTAAATTGGATAGTGTCGGGGGTCCTTTACTCTGTATCTAACCCCGTGCTGTACCTGCCCTGGGGGTGTTTGATGGGACAGTGTAGAGGGAGCTTTTCTCTATTTCTAACCAGTGCTGTACCTGCCCTGGGATTGTTTGATGGGACAGTGTAGAGGGTGCTTTACTCTGATTCTAAGCCCATGCTGTAGCTATCCTGGGAGTGTTTGATCGGACATTGTAGAGGGAGCTTTATTCTGTATCTAACCCACTGCTGCACCTGCCCTGGGAGTATTTGATGGGACAGTGTAGAGGGAGCTTTACTCTGTATCTAACCCCCTGCTGTATCTACCCAGGGTGTGTCTGATGGGACAGTGTAGATGGAGATTTAATCTAACTCGCTGTTGTATCTCCCCAGGGAGTGTTTGATAGGACAGAGCAGACGGAGATTCACTATGTTCCTAACCCATGCTGTACTTGCTCTGGGAGTTTATGGTGGGACAGTGTCGAGGAGGCTTTACTCTTTATCTAACCCCGTGCTGTACCTCACCTGGGTGTGTTTGATGGGACAGTGTAGAGGTAGCATTACTCTGTATCTAACACACGCTGTACCTGCTCACGGAGTGTTTGATGGGACAGTGTAGAGGGAGCTTTACTCTTTATCTAACCCCGTGCTGTACCTTCCTTGGGTGTGTTTGTTGTGACAGTGTAGAGGGAGCTTTACTCTGTATCTAACCCCGTGCTGTACCTGCACTGGGAGTGTTTGATGGGACAGTGTAGAGGGAGCTTTACTCTGTATCTAACCCGTGCTGCACCTGCCCTGGTTGTGTTCGATGCGACAGTGTAGAGGGAGTTTTACTCTGTATCTAAACTGTGCTGCACCTGTTCTGGGAGTGTTTGATGGGACGTTGTGGAATGAGCTTTACTCTGTATCTAAACCCGTGCTGATCTGCCCTGGGAGTGTTTAAAGGGACAGTGTCGAGGGAGCTTTACTCTGTATCTAACCCCGTGCTGTACCTGACCTGGGAGTGTTTCATGGGACTGTGTCGAGGGAGCTTCACTCTGTATCTAACTCGCTGTTGTATCTACCCCGGGAGTGTTTGATGGGACAGTGCAGACGGAGATTTACTCTGTATCTAACCCATGCTGTACTTGCTCTGGGAGTATATGATGGGACAGTGTCGAGGAGGCTTTACTCTTTATCTAACTCGCTGTTGTATCTACCCCGGGAGTGTTTGATGGGACAGTGCAGACAGAGATTTACTCTGTATCTAACCCATGCTGTACTTGCTCTGGGAGTATATGATGGGACAGTGTCGAGGAGGCTTTACTCTTTATCAAACGCCGTGCTGTACCTCACCTGGGTGTGTTTGATGGGACAGTTTAGAGGGAGCTTTACTCTGTGCCTAACCCTGCGCTATATTTGCCCTGGGAGTGATTGATGGGACAGTGTAGAGGGAGCTTTACTCTGTATCCAACCCCATGCTGCACCTTCCCTGGAAGTGTTTGATGGGACAGTTTAGAGGGAGCTTTACTCTGTATCTAAACTGTGCTGCACCTGCCCTGGGAGTGTTTGATGGGGACAGTGTAGAGGGAGCTTTACTCTGTATTTAACCCGTGCTGTACCTGCCCTGGGAATGTTTGATGTGACTGTGTAGAGGGAGCTTTACTCTGTATCTAACCCCATGCTGTACTTGCTCTGGGAGTGTTTGATGGGACAGTGTGAAGGGAGCTTTACTCTGTATCTAACCCTGTGCTGTGTCTGCCCTGGGACTGTTTGATGGGACAGTGCAGAGGGAGCTTTACTCTGTATTGAAACTGTGCTGTATCTGCCCTGGGAGTGTTTGATGGGACAGTGTAGAGGTAGCTTTACTCTGTATCTAACATGTTCTGTACCTGCTTGCAGAATGTTTGATGGGACAGTGTAGAGGGAGATTTACTCTGTATCTAAACTGTGCTGCACCTGTCCTGGGAGTGTTTGATGGGATAGTGTAGAATCAGCTTTACTCTGTATCTAAACCCGTGCTGATCTGCCCTGGTGGTGTTTAAAGGGACAGTGTAGAGGAAGTTTTACTCTGTATCTAACCCCATGCTGTACCTAAATGGGAGTGTTTGATGGGACTGTGTCGAGGGAGCTTTATTCTGTATCTAACCCTGTGCTGTACCTGCCCGGGGAGTTTTAGATTGGATAGTGTTGGGGGTCCTTTACTCTGTATCTAACCCTGTGTTGTACCTGCCCCAGGAGTGTTTGATGGGACAGTGTAGAGGGAGCTTTTCTCTATTTTTAACCAGTGCTGTACCTGCCCTGGCATTGTTTGATGGGACAGTGTAGAGGGTGCTTTACTCTGATTCTAAGCCCATGCTGTAGCTGTCCTGGGAGTGTTTGATGGGACATTGTAGAGGGAGCTTTATTCTGTATCTAACCCCCTGCTGTATCTACCCGGGGTGTGTCTGATGGGACAGTGTAGATGGAGATTTAATCCAACTCTGTGCTGTACCTGCCCTGGGAGTGTTTGATGGGACAGTCTAGAGGGTGCTTTAATCTGAATCTAATGTCGTGCTATACCTGATCTGGGAGTGTTTGTTGGGACAGTGTGGATGGAGCTTTACTCTTTATCTAACCATGTGCTCTATTTGCCCTGGGAGTATTTTATGGGACAGTGTAGAGAGAGCTTTACTCTGAATCTAACCCCCTGATGTACCTGCCATGCAAGTGTTTGATGGGACAGTATAGAATGAGATTCACTCTGTCGCTAACCCGTTCTGTACATGCCCTGGGATTGTTTGATGGGACAGTGTAGAGGGAGCTTTACTCTGTATCTAACCCGTGCTGCACCTGCCCTGGGTGTGTTCGATGCGACAGTGTAGAGGGAGCTTTACTCTGTATCTAACCAGTGCTGTACCTGCTTGCAGAATGTTTGATGGGACAGTGTAGAGGGAGATTTACTCTGTATCTAAACTGTGCTGTACCTGTCCTGGGAGTGTTTAAAGGGACAGTGTAGAGGGAGCTTTACTCTGTATCTAACCGCTTGCTGTACCTGCCCTGGGAGTGTTTGATGGGACTGTGTCGAGGGAGCTTTATTCTGTATCTAACCCCGTGCTGTACCTGCCCGGGGAGTTTTAGATTGGATAGTGTAGGGGGTCCTTTACTCTGTATCTAACCCCATGATGTACCTGCCCTGGGGGTGTTTGATGGGACAGTGTAGAGGGAGCTTTACTCTGTATCTTACCCCATGCTGTACCTGCCCTGCGAGTGTTTGATGGGACAGTGTAGAGGGAGCTTTTCTCTATTTCTAACCAGTGCTGTACCTGCCCTGGCATTGTTTGATGAGACATTGTAGATGGAGTTTTACTCTGATTCTAAGCGCATGCTGTAGCTGTCCTGGGAGTGTTTGATGGGACAGTGTAGAGGGAGCTTTGTTCTGTATCTAACCCCCTGCTGCACCTGCCCTGGGAGTATTTGATGGGACAGTGTGGAGGGAGCTTTACTCTGTATCTAACCCCCTGCTGTATCTACCCGGGGTGTGTCTGATGGGACAGTGTAGATGGAGATTTAATCTAACTCTGTGCTGTACCTGCCCTGGGAGTATTTGATGGGACAGTCTAGAGGGTGCTTTAATCTGAATCTAATGTCGTGCTGTACCTGCTCTGGGAGTGTTTGTTGGGACAGTGTGGATGGAGCTTTACTCTTTATCTAACCATGTGCTCTATTTGCCCTGGGAGTATTTTATGGGACAGTGTAGAGGGAGCTTTACTCTGAATCTAACCCCCTGCTGTACCTGCCATGCGAGTGTTTGATGGGACAGTGTAGAGTGAGATTCACTCTGTCGCTCACCCGTTCTGTACATGCCCTGGGAGTGTTTGATGGGACAGTGTAGAGGGAGCTTTACTCTGTATCTAACCCGTGCTGCACCTGCCCTGGGTGTGTTCGATGCGACAGTGTAGAGGGAGCTTTTCTCTGTATCTAACCAGTGCTGTACCTGCTTGCAGAATATTTGATGGGACAGTGTAGAGGGAGATTTACTCTGTATCTAAACTGTGCTGCACCTGTCCTGGGAGTGTTTGATGGGATAGTGTAGAATGAGCTTTACTCTGTACCTCAACCCGTGCTGATCTGCCCTGGGACTGTTTGATGGGACTGTGTCGAGGGAGCTTCACTCTGTATCTAACCCCATGCTGTACCTGCCCTGGGAGTGTTTGATGGGACTGTGTCGAGGGAGCTTCACTCTGTATCTAACTCGCTGTTGTATCTCCCCCGGGAGTGTTTGATGGGACAGAGCAGACGGAGATTTACTATGTTCCTAACATATGCTGTACTTGCTCTGGGAGTTTATGATGGGACAGTGTCGAGGAGGCTTTACTCTTTATCCATCCCCGTTGTGGAAATGTATTTTTATCTAAGCTGATACCATACGGTATTTGTGTGCCTTTTGATTAAAATGGAGTCCTGGCCCTTCCAGAACTTTCTCATTTTTGCAGCCAGCTTATTATGAACAGTTATTGGAGGTTCCACCGAGATGCATACTCTCTGTTCTGTGAGTAAAACGGATACAGGCATAGTGCCTCTCCAGTGAAAGGCTTCGGTGGCCAAACAAGGTGAGCCTTTGCTCACAAGAGGTTTCTTCACTGTTGAATCGCAGATGTAATCTGTTGTCCACAGCTGAGGTACTGCATCTACAAGACTCGGCATTTAAAAGTTAAAGGTATTTTTTTTATAACCATTTCTTTCTCAGCTCGCCAGCAGAAGAGAACAGGTTCTGGAAAAAATCTCGAGACAGCCCGGGGAAGGTTTCAGTAGGTAAGGAAGCGCTAGTCGATCGAAAAGGGTTCCAGGTTCTTATGTGATAAGATTTTTATTGTTTTTAATTCGGAAGGGGTTCTTATGTGATAAGACTATTAAAAGAAAAGAAAAAAAGAAAGCGCTAATAATCGATCGAAGGTTCTTATGTGATAAGATTTTTATTGTTTTTAATTCGGAAGGGGTTCTTATGTGATAAGACTATTAAAAAAAAAAGAGCGCAATCGATCAAAGAGTTTGGGTACGGAACCTTAAGTTTTATCAGCTGTTATTAGGATAAGTTAAGGACTCGGTCTGTAGTGGCGTACAACGCAGACTGAGAATTTGTTTAGAGGTTATGATTTGTGTACTCACGGGAATATTGTTTGTTGTCCTTGTATTACTGTTGTGTGCAATACCTTTGTGGGAGATTGCCATTAGAGAAACGGGAAGAGTCACTAGGGAAAGTTGTGATTTGGAAAAAAAAACACAAGGATTGATTAGGAAAAGAAACAGTAACTGATTAATCAACTACGATTGGTTCGTGCCAACATATCTCACACACCCAGACTGAGCCCGAATTAAGAGCCTTTTCAGGCCACGTAACGGCCAGGAGAAGTGGGCGTAGAGAACTCGGTTGGCCGAAAGGATTGTGAGATCAGAAACTGTGGGAAAATCTTAATCATCCAGAATGGGTGCCGGAGCAAGTTAAAACACCACAAAAGGCACACCAGCCTATGTCATGCTCCAGAATTGTGGTCAGTCTTCAATTGACCAAAGAAACAAAAACGGTAAAGTGGACTAAGGGTGAAAACAGGCCATTTCCACCCGATGGTTCATTTAATTTAGAGAGAACAACTTGTCTCCAGGAGTGTCTTATAAACAGAGATCCAGGTAGAAAAAAAAAGGAAAGTAATAGAAAAGGCCTGGGTTCCGATTCTTCAAGTCCATGTAAAATTAACAGAGGAAGTAAATCAAATGTAAAAAAAAAAGAGAACCTGATAGTGACTTATGGATTCAAAAAAAAAAATGAATGAAGCTAGCAAAAGAAAAAGCTTTATTGAATGGAGAGAGACTTGTGAATGTCTTGTCTTTCAATGAGAGTGCGTGAATGTCTTGTCTTTGAATGAGAGTGCTTCTGTCTTTTTTCCTTGTGTCTGGAAGCCTGTTTGGAAAGGTTGTGGAACTGCCTGTTTGTTTTAGCTCCGCCCACTTTTTCAAACAAAGTGAAGTTTTTTTTTAACCCTTCATAGTGTTGTCCTGTATGTGGGAAGTTTAAGAGATTTTAAGTTAGAAGCGCAGTTGTGGATTTGTTCGGATGAGAGGTTACGGAGCTAGGAAATGCACAAAGGATAGGTTTGTTGAGACATGGTCCCGGTGGTTAAAAGTTGTAATGCCTTTTTCTTTAAAAAAGCCTTTGTGGGTCTCTCGAGGTGCAGGCTGGGGGAGTACACTCTCATTGTCCTTGGTGTAAAATCTTGGTACAAAAGCTTCTAACTCAGTAGGAGGATTTTTTTGGATAAAGAGTGGCAGTACAATAATTGATTTGGGATTTTGAGATATTTCAGGTGATTTCCTTGATCAACATTTTGAGTGTATTGGAAAAATCTTGGGTTTGGAGGCCTTTTAATAAGATTAGAAAACAAGTACTTTACATTCTGTGATCTGTGAATCACTATAAGCATAAATGAGAAGTCCGTGTAACACACAGATTTGTCCAGTTCAGAAGCCCACACAAATGGAGGTTTGTCCATGACCTACGAGCTGTGAATGAATCTACTATATTCTCACAATGCTTAAAGGATGTGGAATGAAGTATCCCGGAATGCTTTTCAGAACCTTAAACAGTCCCTCACTTCAGCACCCGCCTTGGGATTACCAGATTACACTAAGCTATTCAACTTATTTGTGCATCACAATTCGGGTTTTGCACAATCTGTTTTGACTCAGTTACATGGGGACAGGCAGCGACCGGTAGCGTATTTCAGTACCCAACTAGACCCAGTGGCACGCGGACTACCAGGATGTCTTCCTTCGTTGGCAGCAGCTTATTATGCTATGCAACAGGCTCAGACAATAACTCTAAATCATCAGACCATTTTATATATCCCACACTCTGTCGAGATTTTACTTACTAAATGTGCCACCCAACACCTAACCTCCGCAAGAACCACCAAATACGAGGTCGAACTGTTATCAAATCCGAACCTTGTCATCAAAAGATGTACTACCTTAAATCCAGCCACTCTACTCCCCACGGAAGACGACGGCGAACCCCATTCATGTGAAATGGTAACCGAATTAGTGACTAAACCACGTATCAATCTAACAGATGTACCAATGTGTAACCCTGAGCTAGTGTACTATGTTGACGGATCAGCCTTACGAAATGATAGGGGCCAACCTAGAGCGGCTTATGCAATTGTAACTCAGTTTAATGTTGTCGAAACAGCCTCTCTTCCAGACTCCTTTTCAGCCCAACAAGCCGAATTGTTTGCGTTAACTCGAGCCTGTATTCTGGCTGAAGGACACACAGTTAATATCTACACTGACTCCAGGTATGCTTTTGGGGTATCACATGACTATGGACAAATTTGGAAGATTCGCGGGTACCTGAATTCTTCAGGAACCCCTATCAAAAATGCAGAACAAGTGGAAAATCTCCTGCGAGCCATTCAATGCCCCTTAAAACTTGCCATTATCAAATGCCAAGCACATACAGGCCAGTCGAATGAGGTGGCACTTGGGAATGCCAGAGCTGATAATGCAGCTAAGTCAGCAGCTCTGTCGAAAGGGGGGATGCAGGTGTCATTGTTCCCACTAAGGAAAAATAATTGCTCAGACCCGCCACCCACTATTAATGACGTGCTGGCCTTTCAGACACAGGCCAGTACGGAGGAGGTGGTGACCTGGACGAAGGATCAATGTTATAAAAATCCAGAAGGAATATGGGTTCACCATGACGGCCGCGTGGTGGCCCCGAGATCCTTACTTCCATGGATTGCCCGATGTGTTCATACATTCACACATGCAGGCAAAGGGGGATTGGCAGATTATATTTTGGCAACTTGGTATGCACCAGGTATTTCGGCAATTGCAAAACAAATCTGTGAAAATTGTGTTACCTGTCAGACAATGAATCCGGGTATGACGGAAAAAGTAGAATCTGCCTCCCACCCAAATCCAGTCGGGCCTTTTGTACATTTACAAATGGATTTTATTGAATTACCTATGTGTATGGGATTCAAGTATGTATTAGTTATTGTAGATGTGTTCTCTAGATGGATTGAAGCCTTTCCATGTAAAAAGGCCGATGCCACTACTGTTGCTAAATGTTTGTTAAAAGAAATTGTACCGCGCTTCGGAATCCCTGCTAAGCTTTCCAGTGATAACGGGTCACATTTCACGGGAACTGTCATAAGAGAAATGTGTAAAGCTTTACAGATTAATCAACGTTTTCATTGCAGTTATCATCCACAATCAGCTGGACTTGTTGAAAGATATAATGGAATGCTTAAAAATAAGCTGGCAAAACTATGCAATGACACTGGACTGAAATGGACAGAACTGCTGCCCTTAGCTTTGATGGTAATGCGATCTGCAACCAACAGAACAACAGGCTTGTCACCACATGAGATAGTTATGGGACGTCCCCAACGACTACCTTTTACAGCACCATTTACTGCAAAACAGATGGACATCCACAAAATGGAGGAAAATATGTTGAATTATTGTATTGCACTAACCAAATGTATTTCCAGCTTTCATTCACAGGTAAAGGAAGCCCAAGTCAAGCCAGCGGAAGGGAAGTGTCATAACCTGGAGCCAGGGGAATTCGTTTACATCAAGATTTTTAAAAGGAAAAGCAGTCTACAGCCAAGATTCGAAGGACCATACCAGGTCCTGCTGGCGACCAATACTGCAATCAAGGTAAAGGAAAGACCAACATGGATCCACGCATCCCATTGCAAACGGGCACCCGACCAGGAGGAAGGGACGAAGGAATCAGAGGAACAGAAAAAGGAAGACTGAATAAAGAACTGTATGGACTATGGGGACTGATGGTGCTGGGCTTGACAGGGTTTTACTTCGCATTATTGATTACACCAGGGGTACAGACCCACCACCGAAGGGAATTGCACGTAAACGTATTTATGGCACTGAGTCATAGGTATGCTCAAGAAAGAAACTTGTCGAGTTGCTGGATATGTTCCCATGTACCTGTCCACTCCAGGGGGGGTATTCCCCTGAGATCTGTCCCCTTTAACGAATCAGAAATGGTAGAATGGTTGACAGTGCAAAACAGGACAAAACTAACTAAGAGGCCAGAAACAAAGGAGCAAACAGAATGGAGGTCGGCAGGGTATAAACTCACAGCCTTCCAGGGATGGTACCAGCCCAATTATGATAATAACCATCAGCCTCCCTTCCTAAGCATTACTCCCAGAATAGGAAATCCTGAGGGTATAATATGCCTAGTGAGTAATGAAACTAAAAGAAATGGAAATGGAGAGACTGTACAAGATCAGAATGGATTGAGTTGTCCTTGTGAAGGACAAAATGGGGGAATGTGGAAATGTATTTTTATCTAAGCTGATACCATACGGTATTTGTGTGCCTTTTGATTAAAATGGAGTCCTGGCCCTTCCAGAACTTTCTGCATTTTTGCAGCCAGCTTATTATGAACAGCTAAACCTGCTGTTAGATGGCTGATGGTTATCAGACAGCTAGGAGACAAGTCATGCTGAGACAAGTAACCCCCCCATGGTGCTCTCCTATTGTCTACACTACAGGAGTTCCATGTCACCCCACCCTTATCTTCTAGCCATTATCTCTTTCCTTTACCTCATCCATTTGAAGCAAACAGGTAAACTGACCAGGAAATTGGATAATCCTGATACAATACAAGACAGGTGATAGCCCATTACCTATGACTCATGGAGTAATGGCCGTTTGGCTTTCTGATAACCCTGACAAAAGGAAATATCTTGACACCCTGTCAGGACCAGGATATAGTAATTAACTCTTTATCTGTATTCACTGACTGTGAGACAGAGCAATACACAGGGAGAGGCCAGAACTTGGGATTTACTGTATAAATATCTTGTGAAGCTGTACCATTGCGGAGGTTTCATTTAGCCCTTGACTGAGTGAAACCTACCCCTTGCGAGCAAGTAAATTAAAAGGGAAACTTCCATCGGAGCTGTAAGTGTCGGAGTCATTCTTTTCTGAGGTCGAGATTTCGACACCGTGCTGTACCTCACCTGGATGTGTTTGATGGGACAGTGTAGAGGTAGCATTACTCTGTATCTAACACATGCTGTACCTGCTCACGGAGTGTTTGATGGGACAGTGTAGATGGAGCTTTACTCTTTATCTAACCCCGTGCTGTACCTTCCTTGGGTGTGTTTGTTGTGACAGTGTAGAGGGAGCTTTACTCTGTATCTAACCCCGTGCTGTACCTGCACTGGGAGTGTTTGATGAGACAGTGTAGAGGGAGCTTCACTCTATATCTAACCCGTGCTGCACCTGCCCTGGTTGTGTTCGATGCGACAGTGTAGAGGGAGTTTTACTCTGTATCTAAACTGTGCTGCACCTGTTCTGGGAGTGTTTGATGGGACGGTGTGGAATGAGCTTTACTCTGTATCTAAACCCGTGCTGATCTGCCCTGGGAGTGTTTAAAGGGACAGTGTAGAGGGAGCTTTACTCTGTATCTAACCCCGTGCTGTACCTGACCTGGGAGTGTTTGATGGGACTGTGTCGAGGGAGCTTCACTCTGTATCTAACTCGCTGTTGTATCTACCCCAGGAGTGTTTGATGGGACAGTGCAGACGGAGATTTACTCTGTATCTAACCCATGCTGTACTTGCTCTGGGAGTATATGATGGGACTGTGTCGAGGAGGCTTTACTCTTTATCTAACCCCGTGCTGTACCTCACCTGGGTGTGTTTGATGGGACAGTGTAGAGGGAGCTTTACTCTGTATCTAACCCGTGCTGCACCTGCCCTGGGTGTGTTAGATTGGACATTGTAGAGGGAGCTTTACTCTGTATCTAACCAGTGCTGTACCTGCTTGCAGAATGTTTGATGGGACAGTGTAGAGGGAGCATTACTCTGTATCTAAACTGTGCTGCACCTGTCCTGGGAGTGTTTGATGGGACAGTGTAGAATGAGCTTTACTCTTTATCTAACCCCGTGCTGTACCTCACCTGGGTGTGTTTGATGGGACAGTGTCGAGGGAGCTTTACTCTGTATCTAACCTGTGCTGCACCTTGTGGAAATGTATTTTTATCTAAGCTGATACCATACGGTATTTGTGTGCCTTTTGATTAAAATGGAGTCCTGGCCCTTCCAGAACTTTCTGCATTTTAGCAGCCAGTTTGCATAAACAGCTAAACCTGCTGTTAGATGGCTGATGGCCATCAGACAGCTAGGAGACAAGTCATGCTGAGACAAGTAACCCCCCCCATGGTGCTCTCCTATTGTCTACACTACAGGAGTTCCATGTCACCCCACCCTTATCTTCTAGCCATTATCTCTTTCCTTTACCTCATCCATTTGAAGCAAACAGGTAAACTGACCAGGAAATTGGATAATCCTGACACAATACAAGACAGGTGATAGCCCATTACCTATGACTCATGGAGTAATGGCCGTTTGGCTTTCTGATAACCCTGACAAAAGGAAATATCTCGACACCCTGTCAGGACCAGGATATAGTAATTAACTTTTTATCTGTATTCACTGACTGTGAGACAGAGCAATACACAGGGAGAGGCCAGAACTTGGGTTTTACTGTATAAATATCTTGTGAAGCTGTACCATTGCGGAGGTGTTCATTTAGCCCTTGACTGAGTGAAACCTACCCCTTGCGAGCAAGTAAATTAAAAGGGAAACTTCCATCGGAGCTGTAAGTGTCGGAGTCATTCTTTTCGGAGGTCGAGATTTCGACAGTTATTGGAGGTTCCACCGAGATGCATACTCTCTGTTCTGTGAGTAAAACGGATACAGGCATAGTGCCTCTCCAGTGAAAGGCTTCGGTGGCCAAACAAGATGAGCCTTTGCTCACAAGAGGTTTCTTCACTGTTGAATCACAGATGTAATCTGTTGTCCACAGCTGAGGTACTGCATCTACAAGACTCGGCATTTAAAAGTTAAAGGTATTTTTTTTATAACCATTTCTTTCTCAGCTCGCCAGCAGAAGAGAACAGGTTCTGGAAAAAATCTCGAGACAGCCCGGGGAAGGTTTCAGTAGGTAAGGAAGCGCTAGTCGATCGAAAAGGGTTCCAGGTTCTTATGTGATAAGATTTTTATTGTTTTTAATTCGGAAGGGGTTCTTATGTGATAAGACTATTAAAAGAAAAGAAAAAAAGAAAGCGCTAATAATCGATCGAAGGTTCTTATGTGATAAGATTTTTATTGTTTTTAATTCGGAAGGGGTTCTTATGTGATAAGACTATTAAAAAAAAAAGAGCGCAATCGATCAAAGAGTTTGGGTACGGAACCTTAAGTTTTATCAGCTGTTATTAGGATAAGTTAAGGACTCGGTCTGTAGTGGCGTACAACGCAGACTGAGAATTTGTTTAGAGGTTATGATTTGTGTACTCACGGGAATATTGTTTGTTGTCCTTGTATTACTGTTGTGTGCAATACCTTTGTGAGTCATTGCCATTAGAGAAACGGGAAGAGTCACTAGGGAAAATTGTGATAGGAAAAAAAAAACACAAGGATTGATTAAGAAAAGAAACAGTAACTGATTGATCAACTACGGTTGGTTCGTGCCAACATATCTCACACACCCAGACTGAGCCCGAATTAAGAGCCTTTTCAGGCCACGAAACGGCCAGGAGAAGTGGGCGTAGAGAACTCGGTTGGCCGAAAGGATTGTGAGATCAGAAACTGTGGAAAATCTTAAATCATCCAGAATAGGTGCCGGAGCAAGTTAAAACACCACAAAAGGCACACCAGCCTATGTCATGCTCCAGAATTGTGGTCAGTCTTCAATTGACCAAAGAAACAAAAACCAGTAAAGTGGACTAAGGGTGAAAACAGGCCATTTCCACCCGATGGTTCATTTAATTTAGAGAGAACAACGTGTCTAGAGGAATGTCTTATAAACAGAGATCCAGGTAAAAAAAAAAAAGGAAAGTAATAGAAAAGGCCTGGGTTCCGATTCTTCAAGCCCATGTAAAATTAACAGAGGAAGTAAATCAAATGTAAAAAAAAAGAGAACCTGATAGTGACTTATGGATTCAAAAAAAAATGAGGCTAGCAAAAGAAAAAGCTTTATTGAATGGAGAGAGACTTGTGAATGTCTTGTCTTTCAATGAGAGTGCGTGAATGTCTTGTCTTTGAATGAGAGTGCTTCTGTCTTTTTTCCTTGTGTCTGGAAGCCTGTTTGGAAAGGTTGTGGAACTGCCTGTTTGTTTTAGCTCCACCCACTTTTTCAAACAAAGTGAAGTTTTTTAACCCTTCATAGTGTTGTCCTGTATGTGGGAAGTTTAAGACATTTTAAGTTAGAAGCGTGGATTTATTCGGATGAGAGGTTACGGAGCTAGGAAATGCACAAAGAATAGGTTTGTTGAGACATGGTCCCGGTGGTTAAAAGTTGTAATGCCTTTTTTTTTTTAAAAAGCCTTTGTGGGTCTCTCGAGGTGCAGGCTGGGGGAGTACACTCTCATTGTCCTTGGTGTAAATTTTGGTACAAAAGCTTCTAGCTCAGTAAGAGGATTTTTTTTGATAAAGAGTGGCAGTACAATAGTTGAATTGGGATTTTGAGATATTTCAGGTGATTTCTTGATCAACATTTTGGGTGTATTGGAAAAATCTTGGGTTTGGAGGCCTTTTAATAAGATTAGAAAAAAAGTACTTTACATTCTGTGATCTGTGAATCACCATAAGCATAAATGAGAAGTCCGTGTAACACACAGATTTGTCCAGTTCAGAAGCCCACACAAATATTCTCATAATGCTTAAAGGATGTGGAATGAAGTATCCCGGAATGCTTTCCAGAATCTTAAGCAGTCCCTCACTTCAGCACCAGCCTTGGGATTACCAGATTACACTAAGCTATTCAACTTATTTGTGCATCACAAGTCGGGTTTTGCACAATCTGTTTTGACTCAGTTACATGGGGACAGGCAGCAACCAGTAGCGTATTTCAGTACCCAACTAGACCCAGTGGGACGCGGACTATCGGGATGTCTTCCTTCGTTGGCAGCAGCTTATTATGCTATGCAACAGGCTCAGACAATAACTCTAAATCATCAGACCATTTTGTATATCCCACACTCTGTCGAGATTTTACTTACTAAATGTGCCACCCAACACCTAACCTCCGCAAGAACCACTAAATACGAGGTCGAACTGTTATCAAATCCGAAACTTGTCATCAAAAGATGTACTACCTTAAATCCAGCCACTCTACTCCCCACGGAAGACGACGGCGAACCCCATTCATGTGAAATGGTAACCCGAATTAGTGACTAAACCACATATCAATCTAACAGATGTACCAATGTGTAACCCTGATCTAGTGTACTATGTTGACGGATCAGCCTTACGAAATGATAGGGGCCAACCTAGAGCGGCTTATGCAATTGTAACTCAGTTTAATGTTGTCGAAACAGCCTCTCTTCCAGACTCCTTTTCAGCCCAACAAGCCGAATTGTTTGCGTTAACTCGAGCCTATATTCTGGCTGAAGGACACACAGTTAATATCTACACTGTAGAGCTGATAATGCAGCTAAGTCAGCAGCTCTGTCGAAAGGGGGGATGCAGGTGTCATTGTTCCCACTAAGGAAAAATAATTGCTCAGACCCGCCACCCCCTATTAATGACGTGCTGGCCTTTCAGTCACAGGCCGGTATGGAGGAGGTGGTGACTGGACGAAGGATCAATGTTATAAAAATCCAGAAGGAATATGGGTTCACCATGACGGCCGCGTGGTGGCCCCTAGATCCTTACTTCCATGGATTGCCCGATGTGTTCATACATTCACACATGCAGGCAAAGGGGGATTGGCAGATTATATTTTGGCAACTTGGTATGCACCAGGTATTTCGGCAATTGCAAAACAAATCTGTGAAAATTGTGTTACCTGTCAGACAATGAATCTGGGTAAGACGGAAAAAGTAGAATCTGCCTCCCACCCAAATCCAGTCGGGCCTTTTGTACATTTACAAATGGATTTTATTGAATTACCTATGTGTATGGGATTCAAGTATGTATTAGTTATTGTAGATGTGTTCTCTAGATGGATTGAAGCCTTTCCATGTAAAAAGGCCGATGCCACTACTGTTGCTAAATGTTTGTTAAAAGAAATTGTACCGTGCTTCGGAATCCCTGCTAAGCTTTCCAGTGATAACGGGTCACATTTCACGGGAACTGTCATAAGAGAAATGTGTAAAGCTTTACAGATTAATCAACGTTTTCATTGCAGTTATCATCCACAATCAGCTGGACTTGTTGAAAGATATAATGGAATGCTTAAAAATAAGCTGGCAAAACTATGCAATGACACTGGACTGAAATGGACAGAACTGCTGCCCTTAGCTTTGATGGTAATGTGATCTGCAACCAACAGAACAACAGGCCTGTCACCACATGAGATAGTTATGGGACGTCCCCAACGACTACCTTTTACAGCACCATTTACTGCAAAACAGATGGACATCCACAAAATGGAGGAAAATATGTTGAATTATTGTATTGCACTAACCAAATGTATTTCCAGCTTTCATTCACAGGTAAAGGAAGCCCAAGTCAAGCCAGCGGAAGGGAAGTGTCATAACCTGGAGCCAGGGGAATTCGTTTACATCAAGATTTTTAAAAGGAAAAGCAGTCTACAGCCAAGATTCGAAGGACCATACCAGGTCCTGCTGGCGACCAATACTGCAATCAAGGTAAAGGAAAGACCAACATGGATCCACGCATCCCATTGCAAACGGGCACCCGACCAGGAGGAAGGGACGAAGGAATCAGAGGAACAGAAAAAGGAAGACTGAATAAGGAACTGTATGGACTATGGGGACTGATGGTGCTGGGCTTGACAGGGTTTTACTTCACATTATTGATTACACCGGGGTACAGACCCACCACCGAAGGGAATTGCACGTAAACGTATTTATGGCACTGAGTCATAGGTATGCTCAAGAAAGAAACTTGTCGAGTTGCTGGATATGTTCCCATGTACCTGTCCACTCCAGGGGGGGTATTCCCCTGAGATCTGTCCCCTTTAACGAATCAGAAATGGTAGAATGGTTGACAGTGCAAAACAGGACAAAACTAACTAAGGGGCCAGAAACGAAGGAGCAAACAGAATGGAGGTCGGCAGGGTATAAACTTACAGCCTTCCAGGGATGGTACCAGCCCAATTATGATAATAACCATCAGCCTCCCTTCCTAAGCATTACTCCCAGAATAAGAAATCCTGAGGGTATAATATGCCTAGTGAGTAATGAGACAAAAGGACCAGAAATGGGACGCAGCAAGTGTTCCTAAATGATTAAATGGCAAGCCACAACTAATCCCACTGAGAGAAAGATAGCAACCGTTGGCTGGACAACGGTCCATAACAAAGCCCCAGGTGAAGGGTGGGAAGGTGAGACCACTCGAGTAGGGACAGTGCGAAAGGACCAGGAGCTGACGTCCTATAATTGCACCTACTTTATTTGTGGCCATAAAGCCTACCCATGGTTACCAGCCAACTGGACAGGGTCCTGTTACTTAGGATATGTGGTACCCCTTATCAGATCAGTAAGGACTCTAAGGGAGGCCTATGGAAGCCACAGATTTAAACGGGATTTAACGTGGCTAAACAGAATATTCAAGGTAATGGTGCCACCCTATGGAATAGCATCGACCGAATGGCAGTTACAGGAACTGGCTAACTTAGTAGAATCAGTAGCCAACGCAACTTCCCAAGCCTTTGAAGGGATAAATGACGAAATGGTAGCTATTCGAACAGTGGCTCTCCAAAATTGTATGGCCTTAGATTATCTCCTAGCCAAGGAGGGAGGGACATGCGCATTAATAGGTGAAGAATGCTGTACATATATCCCAGATAAATCAGAAGATATCGGCAGTCTAGCTGAAAACATCAGGAAAAAGGTAATAGAGTATAAACAGACAGTTGGCCAGGACGGTATCACCTTGTGGGGTTGGGCATCAGGATGGTTGGGAGCCCTGGGGAAATCTGTGGTACAGGGTTTGATCATATTCCTGCTGATAGTCTTCGCCCTGTATCTATTATTTGTCGTCATTAAGTGTTGCTGTGCCAGGGTGGGAGAAACTATGTTACCTACCGAGACCACGGCTAGAGTTATGGTAGCAACAACTGCTGAAGGCTCTTGTGTAGAAATGGAAATGGAGAGACTGTACAAGATCAGAATGGATTGAGTTGTCCTTGTGAAGGACAAAATGGGGGAATGTGGAAATGTATTTTTATCTAAGCTGATACCATACGGTATTTGTGTGCCTTTTGATTAAAATGAAGTCCTGGCCCTTCCAGAACTTTCTGCATTTTAGCAGCCAGTTTGCATAAACAGCTAAATCTGCTGTTAGATGGCTGATGGCCATCAGACAGCTAGGAGACAAGTCATGCTGAGACAAGTAACCCCCCCCCATGGTGCTCTCCTATTGTCTACACTACAGGAGTTCCATGTCACCCCACCCTTATCTTCTAGCCATTATCTCTTTCCGAGACCTCATCCATTTGAAGCAAACAGATAAACTGACCAGGAAATTGGATAATCCTGACACAATACAAGACAGGTGATAGCCCATTACCTATGACTCATGGAGTAATGGCCGTTTGGCTTTCTGATAACCCTGACAAAAGGAAATATCTCGACACCCTGTCAGGACCAGGATATAGTAATTAACTCTTTATCTGTATTCACTGACTGTGAGACAGAGCAATACACAGGGAGAGGCCAGAACTTGGGTTTTACTGTATAAATATCTTGTGAAGCTGTACCATTGCGGAGGTGTTCATTTAGCCCTTGACTGAGTGAAACCTACCCCTTGCGAGCAAGTAAATTAAAAGGGAAACTTCCATCGGAGCTGTAAGTGTCGGAGTCATTCTTTTCGGAGGTCGAGATTTCGACAACCTGCCCTGAGTGTGTTCGATGCTACAGTGTAGCGGGAGCTTTATTCTGTATCGAACCCCATGCTGTACCTGGCCTGGGAGTGATTGATTTGACAGTGTAGAGGGAGCTTTACTCTGTATCTAACCAGTGCTGTACCTGCTTGCAGAATATTTGATGGGACAGTGTCGAGGAGGCTTTACTCTTTTTCTAACCCCGTGCTGTACCTCACCTGGGTGTGTTCGATGCGACAGTGTAGAGGGAGCTTTACTCTGTATCTAACCCCGTGCTTTACCTGCCCCGGGTGTGTTTGATGGGACTGTGTTGAGGGAGCTTCACTCTGTATCTAACTCGCTGTTGTATCTACCCCGGGAGTGTTTGATGGGACAGTGCAGACAGAGATTTACTCTGTATCTAACCCATGCTGTACTTGCTCTGGTAGTATATGATGGGACAGTGTCGAGGGAGCTTTACTCTGTGTTTAGTCCCGTACTGAACAGCCCAGGGAGCGATTGATGGGACAGTGTAGAGGGAGCTTTACTCTGTATCCAACCCCATGCTGCACCTTCCCTGGAAGTGTTTGATGGGACAGTTTAGAGGGAGCTTTACTCTGTATCTAAACTGTGCTGCACCTGCCCTGGGAGTGTTTGATGGGGACAGTGTAGAGGGAGTATTACTCTGTATTTAACCCTGTGCTGTACCTGCCCTGGGAGTGTTTGATGTGACTGTGTAGAGGGAGCTTTACTCTGTACCTAACCCCGTGCTGTATTTGCACTGGGAGTGTCTGATGAGACAGTGCAGAGGGAGCTTTACAGTGTATCTAACCCCATGCTGTGTCTGCCCTGGGACTGTTTGATGGGACAGTGCAGAGGGAGCTTTACTCTGTATCGAAACTGTGCTGTATCTGCCCTGGGAGTGTTTGATGGGACAGTTTAGAGGTAGCTTTACTCTGTATCTAACCTGTGCTGTAGCTGCCCTGGGAGTGTTTGATGGGACAGTGTAGAGGGAGCTTTATTCTGTCTCTAATCCCGTGCTGAACTGCCCTGGGAGTGTTTGATGGGACAGTGCACAAGGAGTTTAATCTCTATCTAACCCAGTGCTGTAGCTGCCCTGGGAGTGTTAGATGTGGCTGTGTAGAGGGAAATTTGCTCTATACCTAACCCATGCTGTACCTGCCCTGGGAGTATTTGATGGGAGAGTGTAGAGGGAGTTTTATTCTGTATTTAACCCTATGCTATAAATGCCCTGGGAGTGTTTGATGGGAGAGTGTAGATGGAGCTTTACTCTGCATCGAACAAGTGCTGTACCTGCTCACAGAGAGTTTGATGGGACAGTGTAGAGGGAGCTTTACTCTTTATCTAACCCCGTGCTGTACCTTCCTTGGGTGTGTTTGTTGTGACAGTGTTGAGGGAGCTTTACTCTGTATCTAACCCCGTGCTGTACCTGCATGGGAGTTTTTGATGGGACAGTGTAGAGGGAGCTTTACTCTGTATCTAAACTGTGCTGCACCTGCCCTGGGAGTGTTTGATGGGGACAGTGTAGAAGGAGCTTTATTCTGTATTTAACCCCGTGCTGTACCTGCCCTGGGAGTGTTTGATGTGACTGTGTAGAGGGAGCTTTACTCTGTACCCAACCCCGTGCTGTATTTGCACTGGGAGTGTCTGATGAGACAGTGTAGAGGTAGCTTTACTCTGTATCTAACCCCATGCTGTACTTGCTCTGGGAGTGCTTGATGGGACAGTGTAGAGGGAGCTTTACTCTGTATCTAACCAATGATGTACCTGCTTGCAAAATATTTGATGGGACAGTATAGAGGGAGCTTTACTCTGTATCTAAACTGTGCTGCAACTGTCCTGGGAGTGTTTGATGGGACAGTGTAGAATGAGCTTTACACTGCATCTAAACCCGTGCTGATCTGCCCTGGGAGTGTTTAAAGGGACAGTGTAGAGGGAGCTTTACTCTGTATCTAACCCCGTGCTGTACCTGCCCTGGGAGTGTTTGATGTGACTGTGTAGAGGGAGCTTTACTCTGTACCTAACCCCGTGGTGTATTTGCACTGGGAGTGTCTGATGAGACAGTGTCGAGGGAGCTTTACTCTGTATCTAACCCCATGCTGTACTTGCTCTGGGAGCGTTTGATGGGACAGTGTGGAGGGAGCATAACTCTGTATCGAACCCTGTGCTGTGTCTGCCCTGGGACTGTTTGATGGGACAGTGCAGAGGGAGCTTTACTCTGTATCGAAACTGTGCTGTATCTGCCCTGGGAGTGTTTGATGGGACAGTGTCGAGGGAGCTTTACTCTGTATCTAACCCGTGCTGTAGCTGCCCTGGGAGTGTTTGATGGGACAGTGTCGAGGGAGCTTTATTCTGTGCCTAACCCTGTGCTGTATTTGCCCTGGAAGTATTTGATATGACCGTGTCGAGGAAGCTTTACTCTGTGTTTATCCCGTACTGAACTGCCCTGGGAGTGATTGATGGGAGAGTGTAGAGGGAGCCTTACTCTGTATTTAACCCCGTGCTGTACCTGCCCTGGTAGTGTTTGATGTGACTGTGTAGAGGGAGCTTTACTCTGTACCTAACCCCGTGCTGTATTTGCACTGGGAGTGTTTGATGGGACAGTTTAGAGGGAGCTTTACACTTCATCTAACCCCGTGCTGTACCTTCCCTGGGAGTATTTGATGGGACAGTGTAGAGGGAGCTTTACTCTGTATCTAACCCCGTGCTGTACCTGGCCTGTGAGTGTTTGATTGGACAGTGTAGAGAGAGCTTTACTCTGTATCTAACCAGTGCTGTACCTGCTTGCAGAATATTTGATGGGACAGTGTAGAGGGAGCTTTACTCTGTATCTAAACTGTGCTGCAACTGTCCTGGGAGTGTTTGATGGGACAGTGTAGAATGAGCTTTACTCTGTATCTAAACCTGTGCTGATCTGCCCTGGGAGTGTTTAAAGGGACAGTGTAGAGGGAGCTTTACTCTGTATCTAACCCCGTGCTGTACCTGCCCTGCGAGTGTTTGATGGGACTGTGTCGAGGGAGCTTCACTCTGTATCTAACTCGCTGTTGTATCTACCTCGGGAGAGTTTGATGGGATAGTGCAGACGGAGATTTACTCTGTATCTAACCCATGCTGTACTTGCTCTGGGAGTATATGATGGGACAGTGTCGAGGAGGCTTTAATCTTTATCTAACCCCGTGCTGTACCTCACCTGGGTGTGTTTGATGGGACAGTGTAGAGGGAGCTTTACTCTGTATCTAACCCCGTGCTGTACCTGGCCGGGGAGTGTTTGATTGGACAGTGTAGAGGGAGCTTTACTCTGTATCTAACCAGTGCTGTACCTGCTTGCAGAATATTTGATGGGACAGTGTAGAGGGAGCTTTACTCTGTATCTAAACTATCCTGCACCTGTCCTGGGAGTGTTTGATGGGACAGTGTAGAATGAGCTTTACTCTGTATTCTAAACCCGTGCTGAACTGCCCTGGGACTGTTTGATGGGACAGTGTAGAATGAACTTTACTCTGTATCTAACCCCGTGCTGTACCTGCCCTGGGAGTGTTTGATGGGACTGTGTCGAGGGAGCTTCACTCTGTATCTAACTCGCTGTTGTATCTACCCCGGGAGAGTTTGATGGGACAGTGCAGACGGAGATTTACTCTGTATCTAACCCATGCTGTTCTTGCTCTGGGAGTATATGATGGGACAGTGTCAAGGAGGCTTTACTCTTTATCTAACCCCGTGCTGTACCTCACCTGGGTGTGTTTGATGGGACAGTGTAGAGGGAGTTTTACTCTGTGCCTAACCCTGTGATGTATTTGCCCTGGGAGTATTTGATGGGACCGTGTAGAGGAAGATTTACTCTGTGTTTAGTCCCGTACTGAACTGCCCTGGGAGTGATTGATGGGACAGTGTAGAGGGAGCTTTACTCTGTATCCAACCCCGTGCTGCACCTTTCCTGGAAGTGTTTGATGGGGACAGTGTAGAGGGAGATTTACTCTGTATTTAACCCCGTGTTGTACATGCCCTGGGTGTGTTTAATGGGAGAGTGTGGAAGGAGCTTGTTTCTGTATCTAACCACGTGCTGTAAATGCTCTGGGAGTGTTTGATGGAGACAGTTTAGAGGGAGGTTTCCTCTGTATTTAACCCCGTGTTGTATCTGCCCTGGGAGTATTTCATCGGACACGGTAGAGGGAGCTTTACTCTGTGTTTAACCCCGTGCTGAACTGCCCTGGAAATGATTGATGGGACAGTGTAGAGGGAGCTTTACTCTGTATCTAACCCCATGCTGCACCTTCCCTGGCAGTGTTTGATGGGACAGTCTACAACGTGCTTTAATCTGAATCTAACGTCGTGCTGTACCTGCTCTGGGACTGTTTGATGGGACAGTGTGGATGGAGCTTTACTCTGTATCTAACCATGTGCTCTATTTGCCCTGGGAGTGTTTGATGGGACAGTGTAGAGGGAGCTTTACTTTGAATCTAACCCCCTGCTGTACCTGCCATGCGAGTGTTTGATAGGACAGTGTAGAATGAGATTCACTCTGTCCCTAACCCGTCCTGTACCTGCCCTGGGAGTGTTCGATGGGACAGTGTAGAGCGAGCGTTACTCTGTATCTAACCCCATGCTGCACCTGTCCTGGGAGTGTTTGATGGGACAGTGTAGAGGAACCTTTACTCTGTGTTTAAACCCGTGCTGAACTGCCCTGTGAGTGTTTGATGGGAGAGTGTAGAGGGAGCTTTACTCTGTATCTAACCCCGTGCTGTACCTGCCCTGGGAGTGTTTGATGGGACAGTGCAGAGGGAGCTTTACTCTGTATCTAACCCCGTGCTGTACCTGCCCTGGGAGTGTTTGATGGGACAGTGCAGAGGGAGCTTTACTCTGGATCTAACCAGTGCTGTTCCTGCTTGCTGAATGTTTGATGGGACCGTGTAGCGGGAGCTTTACTCTGTATCGAAACTGTGCTGCACCTGTCCTGGGAGTATTTGATGGGACAGTGTAGAATGAGCTTTACTCTGTATCTAAACCCGTGCTGATCTGCCCTGGGAGTGTTTAAAGGGACAGTGTCGAGGGAGCTTTACTCTGTATCTAACCCCGTGCTGTACCTGCCCATGGAGTGTTTGATGGGACTGTGTCGAGGGAGCTTCACTCTGTATCTAACTCGCTGTTGTATCTCCCCTGGGAGTGTTTGATGGGACAGTGCAGACGGAGATTTACTCTGTATCTAACCCATGCTGTACTTGCTCTGGGAGTATATGATGGGACTGTGTCGAGGAGGCTTTACTCTGTATCTAAACTGTGCTCTACCTGCCCTGGGAGTGTTTGATGTGACAGTTTAACGGGAGCTTTAATCTGTATCTTACCCCATGCTGTACCTGCCCTGCGACTGTTTGATGGGACAGTGTCGAGAGAGCTTTTCTCTGCATCTAACCCGTGCTGTACCTGCCCTGGGAGTGTTTGATGGGACAGTGCAGACAGAGATTTACTCTGTATCTAACCCATGCTGTACTTGCTCTGGGAGTATATGATGGGACAGTGTCGAGGAGGCTTTATTCTTTATCTAACCCCGTGCTACACCTCACCTGGGTGTGTTTGATGGGACAGTGTAGAGGGAGTTTTACTCTGTGCCTAACCCTGTGCTGTATTTGCCCTGGGAGTATTTGATATGACCGTGTCGAGGAAGCTTTACTCTGTGTTTAGTCCCGTACTGAACTGCCCTGGGAGTGATTGATGGGACAGTGTCGAGGGAGCTTTACTCTGTATCTAACCTCGTGCTGTACCTGCCCTGGGAGTGTTTGATGGTACAGTGTAGAGGGAGCTTTACTCTGTATGTAACCGGTGCTGTACCTGCTTGCAGAATGTTTGATGGGACAGTGTAGAGGGAGCTTTACTCTGTATCTACACTGTGCTGCACCTGTCCTGGGAGTGTTTGATGGGACAGTGTAGAATGAGCTTTACTCTGTATCTAAACCCGTGCTGATCTGCCCTGGGATTGTTTAAAGGGACAGTGTAGAGGGAGCTTTACTCTGTATCTAACCCCGTGCTGTACCTGCCCTGGGAGTGTTTGATGGGACTGTGTCGAGGGAGCTTCACTCTGTATCTAACTCGCTGTTGTATCTTCCCCTCGAGTGTTTGATGGGACAGTGCAGACAGAGATTCACTCTGTATCTAACCCATGCTGTACTTGCTCTGGGAGTATATGATGGGACAGTGTCGAGGAGGCTTTACTCTTTATCTAACCCCATGCTGTACCTCACCTGGTTGTGTTTGATGGGGCAGTGTAGAGGGAGTTTTACTCTGTGCCTAAGCCTGTGCTGTATTTGCCCTGGGAGTATTTGATGGGACCGTGTAGAGGAAGCTTTACTCTGTGTTTAGTCCCGTACTGAACTGCCCTGGGAGTGATTGATGGGACAGTGTAGAGGGAGCTTTACTCTGTATCTAACCCCATGCTGTACTTGCTCTGGGAGTGTATGTTGGGACAGTATAAAGTAGGCTTTATTCTTTATCTAACCCCGTGCTTTACCTCACCTGGGAGTGTTTGATGGGACAGTGTAGAGTGAGCTTTAATCTGTATCTAACCCCGTGCTGCACCTGCCCTGGGGGTTTTAATGGGACTGTGTAGAGGGTGCTTTACTCTGTATCTAACCCGGTGATGTACCTGCACTGGGAGTGTTTGATGGGACAGTGTAGAGCGAGCTTTACTCTGTATCTAAACTGTGCTGCACCTGCCCTGGGAGTGTTTGATGTGACAGTTTAATGGGAGCTTTAATCTGTATCTTACCCCATGCTGTACCTGCCCTGCGAGTGTTTGATGGGACAGTGTCGAGAGAGCTTTTCTCTGGATCTGACCCGTGCTGTACCTGTCCTGGGAGTGTTTGATGGGACAGTGCAGACGGAGATTTACTCTGTCTCTAACCCATGGTGTACTTGCTCTGGGAGTATATGATGTGACAGTGTCGAGGAGGCTTTATTCTTTATCTAACCCCGTGCTATACCTCACCTGGGTGTGTTTGATGGGACAGTGTAGAGGGAGTTTTACTCTGTGCCTAACCCTGTGCTGTATTTGCCCTGGGAATATTTGATGGGACCGTGTAGAGGAAGCTTTACTCTGTGTTTAGTCTCGTACTGAACTGCCCTGGGAATGATTGATGGGACAGTGTAGAGGGAGTTTTACTCTGTATCCAACCCTGTGCTGCACCTTCCCTGGGAGTGTTTGAAGGGGACAGTGTAGAGGAAGTTTTCCTCTCGATCTAACCCCGTGCTGTACCTTCCCTGGGAGTGTTTGGTGGGACAGTGTAGAGGGAGCTTTACTCTGTATCTTAACCCCGTGCTGTACCTTTCCTGGGAGTGTTTGATGGGACAGTGTAGAGGGAGCTTTACTCTTTATCTCACCCCATGCTGTACCTTTCCTGGGAGTGTTTGATGGGACAGTGTAGAGGGAGCTTTACTCTGTATCTGACCCCATGCTGTACTTGCTCTGGGAGTGGATGATGGGACAGTATAAAGAAGGCTTTACTCTTTATCTAACCCCGTGCTGTACCTCACCTGGGAGTTTTTGATGGGACAGTTTAGAGTGAGCTTTAATCTGTATCTAACCCCGTGCTGCACCTGCCCTGGGGCTTTTAATGGGACTGTGTAGAGGGTGCTTTACTCTGTATCTAAACTGTGCTGTACCTGCCCTGGGAGTGTTTGATGTGACAGATTAACGGGAGCTTTACTCTGTATCTTACCCCATGCTGTACCTGCCCTGCGAGTGTTTGATGGGACAGTGTCGAGAGAGCTTTTCTCTGTATGTCACCCGTGCTGTACCTGCCCTGGGAGTGTTTGATGGGACATTGTAGAGGGAGTTTTACTCTGATTCTAAGCCCATGCTGTAGCTGTCCTGGGAGTGTTTGATGGGACAGTGTAGAGTGAGCTTTACTCTGTGTCTAACCCCGTCCGCACTTTGCCCGAGGGTGTTTGATGGGACAGTGTGGAGGGAGCTTGACTCTGTAACTAACCCCCTGCTGTATCTACCCGGGGAGTGTCTGATGGGAAAGTGTAGAGGGAGCTTTACACTGTATCTAACTCCGTGCTGTACCTGTCCTGGGAGTGTTTGATGGGACAGTGTACAGGGAGCTTGACTCTATATCTAACCCTGTGCTGTACCTGCTCTGGGAGTGTTTGATGGGACAGTGTAGAGGGAGATTTACTCCGTATCTAACCCGTGCTGAACCTGCCCTGGGAGTGTTTCATGGGACAGTGTAGAGGGAGCTTTACTCTATATCTAACCCCGTGCTGTTCCTGCCCTGGGAGTGTTTGATGAAGGGGCAGTGTAGATGGAGTTTTACTCTGTAACTAACCCCCTTCTGTACCTGCCCTGGGAGTGTTTGATGGGACAGTGTAGAGGGAGATTTACTCGATATCTCACCATGTGCTGTACCTGCCCGAGGTGTGTTTGATGGGACAGTGTAGCGGGAGCTTTACAGTGCATCTAAGCTGTGCTGTACCATTCCTGGGAGTGTTTGATGGGGCATTGTCGAGTGTTGAGAAACATAGAAACATGGAAAATAGATGCATGAGTAGGCCAATCGGCCCTTCGAGCCTGCACCACCATTCAATAAGATCATGGCTGATCATTCCCTCAGTACTCCTTTCCTGCTTTCTCTTCATACCCCTTGATTCCTTTAGCCGTAAGGGCCATATCTAACTCCCTCTTCAATATATCCAATGAACTCTCATCAACAACTCTCTGTGGTAGGGAATTCCACAGGTTCACAACTTTCTGAGTGAAGAAGTTCCTCCTCATCTCAGTCCTAAATGGCCTAGCCCTTATCCTAAGACTGTGTCCCCTGGTTCTGGACTTCCCCAACATCGGGAACATTCTTCCCACATCTAATCTGTCTCGTCCCATCACAATCTTATACGTTTCCATGAGATCCCCTCTCATCCTTCTCAGCTCCAGTGTATAAAGGCCCAGTTGATCCAGTCTCTCCTCATATGTCAGTCCAGTCATCCCGGGAATCAGTCTGGTGAACCTTCGCTGCACTCACTCAATAGCAAGAACGTCCTTCCTCAGATTAGGAGACCAAAACTGAACACAATATTCCAGGTTAGGCCTCACCAAGGCCCTGTACAACTGCAGTGAGACTTCCCTGCTCCTATACTCAAATCCCCTAGCTCTGAAGGACAACATACCATTTGCCTTCTTCATCGCCTGACGTACCTGTATGCCAACTTTCAGCGACTGATGAACCATGACACCCAGGTCTCGCTGCACCTCCTGTGGAAATGTATTTTTATCTAAGCTGATACCATACGGTATTTGTGTGCCTTTTGCAATATATATATCAAAATGGAGTCCTGGCCCTTCCAGAACTTTCTGCATTTTTGCAGTCAGCTTGCATAAACAGCTAAACCTGGTTTGAGATGGCTGATGGCCATCAGACAGCTAGGAGACAAGTCATGCTGAGACAAGTACCCCCGCATGGTGCTTTCCTATTGTATACACTACGGGAGTTCCATGTCACCCCACCCTTATCTTCTAGCCATTATTTCTTGCCGAGACCTCATCCATTTGATGCAAACAGATAAACTGACCAGGAAATTGGAACAATCCTAACACAATACAAGACAGGTGATAGCCCATTACCTATGACTCATGGAGTAATGGCCGGCTGGCCAACTGATAACCCTGACAAAAGGAAATATCTGGGTACCATGTCAGGACCAGGATATAGTAATTAACTCTTTATCTGTATTCACTGACTGTGAGACAGAGCAATACACAGGGAGAGGCCATAACTTGGGTTTTACTGTATAAATATCTTGTTAAACTGAACCATTTCAGAGGTGTTCACTTAGCCCTTGACTGAGTGTAACCTGCCCCTTGCTAGCAAGTAAATTAAAGAAACTTCTACCGGAGCTGTAAGCGTCGGAGTCATTCTTTTCGGAGGTCGAGATTTCGACAGTTATAACTTGGAGGTTCCGCCGAGACTCTCTGTCCTGTGAGTAAAACTGATACAGGCATAGTGCCTCTCCAGTGAAAGGCTTCAGTGGCCAAACAAGGTGAGCCTTTTGCTCACAAGAGGTTTCTTCACTGTTGAATCGCATATGTAATCTGTTGTCCACAGGGGAGGTACTGCAATCTACAAGACTCGGCATTTAAAAGCTAAAGGTATTTTTTCATAACCATTTCTTTCTCAGCTCGCCAGCAGAAGAGAACAGGTTCTGGAAAAAAATCTCGAAACAGCCCGGGGAAGGTTTCAGTTGGTAAGGGAGCGCGAGTCGATCGAAAAGGGTTCCAGGTTCTTATGTGATAAGATTTTTATTGTTTTTAATTCGGAAGGGGTTCTTATGTGATAAGAGTACAGAAAAAAAAAGAAAGCGCAATCGATCAAAGAGTTTGGGTACGGAACCTTAAGTTTTATCAGTTTTTTTATTAGGATAAGTTAAGGACTCGGTCTGTAGTGGCGTACAACGCAGACTGAGAATTTGTTTAGATAAGGTGTAAGGTTATGATTTGTGTACTCGCGGGAATATTGTTTGTTGTCCTTGTTATACTGTCGTGTGCAATACCTTTGTGAGTCATTGCCATTAGTGAAACGGGAAGAGTCACTAGGGAAAGTTGTGATTCGGAAAAAAAAAACACAAGGATTGATTAAGAAAAGAAACAGTAACTGATTGATCAACTACGGTTGGTTCGTGCCAACATATCTCACACACCCAGACTGAGCCCGAATTAAGAGCCTTTTCAGGCCATGTAACGGCCAGGAGAAGTGGGCGTAGAGAACTCGGTTGGCCGAAAGGATTGTGAGATCAGAAACTGTGGAAAAATCTTAAATCATCCAGAATGGGGGCTGGAGCAAGTAAACCACCACCCAAAAGGGACCCCAGCCCATTTTATGCTCCAGAATTGTGGTCAGTCTTCAATTGACCACCTAAGAGAATGGGTAAAATGGACTAAGGGTGAAAACAGGCCATTTCCACCCGATGGTTCATTCAATTTAGAGAGAATAACCTGTCTAGAAGAATGCCTTATAGACAGAGACCCAGGTAGAAGAGGGGAAAAAAAAGTGAATTGGTCAGCGTTTGGAGATTGGAAAAGGGAAGCTGAGGAATGACACGAGAAGAGCCTAAGAGTTAGCAAGCAGTGTACTAGAGGGAGAAAGCAGGGGGATGAACGGGTAGAGCAGGTGAATCGCCCTCGACATAACAAACATCCATCCGTTATGGTTGCTAAAGAGACAAAGGCACACTCACGAAGGGCCCCTGAGGGTTGGGATAAGGATGAGGATGAGGACTGGGATGAGGATTGCACTCCCTACAGCCATCAACCACCGCCGTATGTTCCACCCCCGGCGGGTGCTCCAGGCCAACAAGGAGGAGACGATCCTCGGGCCAGAGCACAGGGAAACGGGGTAACACCCGCTCCCAACAATACAGGTGCGGCTGCAGGAAATATAAGTCAGTCACAAGGGAATCAATACCGTGACGGCCCTGCAGGGGGCACACGAAGTCATACCCGTGGACCAGAGCCCAGTGCCCTGGAGCTATCATCATCTGCATACCCAGTAAGACTTTTTCCCAGTCCACTCTCTGGGGGGGCTCCGGTCCCTATTTATCGACCATGGTCACCAAATGAGTTAAGAATAATTGTGGAAGGATTGGCAGACCCTAAAACCAATATTGAAAAGGCCATAGACCAGTTAAAAGTAATCATCTTGTGCCACGAACCCAGTATATTAGATGGTCAAATCTTACTGAAAGCATGGTTAAAGGACACGAAATTTGCCAAACTTGAGATAAAATTCAAAGATTTTAAAACCCATCGAGAGGCTCCGGATGCAGATCCCAGCACGAAGCCAGGAGAGGGGTTCTGGGGAAGATGTTGGGAAGCCTTACATTCGGTGTTCCCGAGGAAAACGGATTGGTCCAAAATTATGGAAACTACACAAAGAAAGGAGGAGGATGTTGAGGATTATGTAGAAAGAGTGCGAGAGATCATGAACCAATGTTCAGGCATGAAAATGGAGGAAGTAGAAGCTCCTATGATCAGCGCCGTGGTAAACGGGCTACGACCCGAACTCAGAGATCCCTTTAAACTAGTTTGTCTCGGATGGCGACAGGAATCGCTATCCAAGGTTGTATCTATGTTAAAGGACATACAAGAGCGAAATAGAGAATCTAGAAGCAAGGTCACCATGTTTGTAGGACAAGCAGCTCCAATAACACCCACCCCGGTGACACCGTCCTACGGCCCCCCCCCCGGGTAGAGGAAGAGGGTGAGGCAGAGGAGGATATTACAGGGGAAGAGGGAGAGGAGGTGCAGGGCGGGAAAAATATGATACCTGTCACAATTGTGGTCAGATTGGACACTGGGCTAGAACTTGCCGGGCAAAACAGCAACAACCAAATCATGATTGGACTCAACAGGCAGGTAATAGAGCACACCCTCCCCCTTCAGGACCCAACCCGTATGCGACCCAAGTCCAGGTACATGCTAGACCTCAGACTAATTTCTCTGTGCAAGATCCATTTGGATCACAGAATCAAAAGCAATTCGGCCAACCACCAAATTGCCCGTATAATGATCAATGACGCCCAATCCCAGACCCGAGTGCTGCGAACAAACAGCTACCCGTCGTTTCGTTAAATGCCAGAGGAGAACCTGAAGTAAAAATACGAATACAAGGGAAGGATATCCCATTCCTAGTGGATACTGGTGCCACCTATTCGGTCCTTTCAAGGGAAGATACGAGGGGAATTCCCACTTCCACTAATCAAACCTCAGTGATTGGACTATCTGGACACGCACAGCAAATGTTTTTCTCCAACCCTATCAATGTACAATTAGAGGATTACGAAGATAATCATTCATTCCTACTGTCTAAGGAGGTTCCAGTGAACCTGTGTGGATGTGACCTGTTATGTAAAATGAATGCCACGATCCTCTGTTCCCCAGCTGGTATGGAGGTTCGAGTCCACATAGATAAATGTGGGGCATATCCACTACTTCAACCCACAACTCCCATATTGTATGCCTGGAAAAATTTGGACCCCACACTAAGCAAAACCCTATCCTATTTGGTTGGTTCATATTGGTGTGTAACAAGGTTAATCACAGACTACCTCAAATCTCAAACCTTGGACAAGTGGTACGAAACATTACACTGCACAGCATATTGTGACAACACGGGATCAGACGCTACAGCACAAATCTTTTATCAACCATTCCTGCACTAGAAACATCAATTGATGATCGAACAAATCTTTATCAGACCCGAAGGGATAGCGGCAAGAGTTGAATTACCCTCCCACAGTCAGAGCTTGTTTAGGTTTGAAGGGAGCGTTCCACACTGCACCCTTGCGGTTGCAGGCACACATAAACCCCAGGATTTGGGACGAATGGTTAAGAGAATGCAAGGATCCCTAGTACAAGAGAAATGGCACACACGTAATGGAACTTTGGGGCAACATGAAAGGGGGGGAGGCTATTCTGTCAAGTTGAATGGGAAAATATACTTCGATGCTGTCTTAGAAGAAAGGATGCTCTCAGCCACTAGCTTCCCAGTACAACAAAGCACAGCAGAGCTTCTTGCTAAAGTTCCAGAACAACTATGGTCTACACACGCTAATGAAGTAGGAAGGATGCTCACCGCACAACCCTATAAGGTAGCGATCAATTCAACCGCCCCGCTCCCCAAGAAGCCCCAATACCCCTTGTCCCCAGCCGCAGAACAAGGTATCGAGCCAGTCATTAAGTCCCTGCTGCCCCAGGGAGTAATCGTTCCAACTGGAAGTTCATGTAACACACCGATCTTTCCGGTGCAGAAGCCCAATAGTGATAAATGGAGATTTGTCCAAGACCTACGAGCCGTGAATCATTCGGTATTCCCAACTTCTCCGGTGGTACCCGATCCGGCAATTATACTTGCCAGTATTCCGGCATCATCAACGTATTACACAGTAGTTGATCTGTGTTCAGCATTTTTCTCAATACCCATTCACCCAGAGTCCCAATTCCTGTTTGCCTTCACGTATAAAGGACGCCAATATACGTGGACAAGACTCCCGCAGGGATTTACCGAGAGCCCTACCATATTCTCACAAGGCCTAAAGAGGGATCTGGAAGATGTAATTTTACCAGCAGGTTCTACACTTGTGCAGTATGTTGACGACTTATTGCTCGCCTCACCCTTCAAATTGGCCTGCGAAACGGACTCCCTTGTGTTATTAAAAGCTCTGGCCTCGAAAGGACACAAGGTGTCAAAGGCAAAGTTACAATTTGTCTCAGAAAAGGTTCGGTATCTAGGGCACGAATTGGTCAGAGATACGAGACAATTGACACAAGACCGAGTAAAAGCAATCTGCTCTGCCCCACTACCAGTAACCAAGAGAGAAATGAAACACCTCCTCGGCATGACAGGATACTGCCGGCAATGGGTTACGAGTTATTCCGAGATCGTTAGACCACTGTTAGACATGTCCATGCCTGCACTACCATAGAAGTTGATTTGGAATGAGGTATCCTGGAATGATTTTCAGAACCTTAAGCAGTCCCTCACTTCAGCACCCGCCTTGGGATTACCAGATTACACTAAGCTATTCAACTTATTTGTGCATCACAAGTCGGGTTTTGCACAATCTGTTTTGACTCAGTTACATGGGGACAGGCAGCGACCAGTAGCATATTTCAGTACCCAACTAGACCCAGTGGCACGCGGACTACCAGGATGTCTTCCTTCGTTGGCAGCAGCTTATTATGCTATGCAACAGGCTCAGACAATAACTCTAAATCATCAGACCATTTTGTATATCCCACACTCTGTCAAGATTTTACTTACTAAATGTGCTACCCAACACCTAACCTCCGCAAGAACCACTAAATACGAGGTCGAACTGTTATCAAATCCGAACCTTATCATCAAAAGATGCACTACCTTAAATCCAGCCACTCTACTCCCCACGGAAGACGACGGCGAACCCCATTCATGTGAAATGGTAACCGAATTAGTGACTAAACCACGTATCAATCTAACAGATGTACCAATGTGTAACCCTGATCTAGTGTACTATGTTGACGGATCAGCCCTACGAAATGATAGGGGCCAACCTAGAGCGGCTTATGCAATTGTAGCTCAGTTTAATGTTGTCGAAACAGCCTCTCTTCCAGACTCCTTTTCAGCCCAACAAGCCGAATTGTTTGCGTTAACTCGAGCCTGTATTCTGGCTGAAGGACACACAGTTAATATCTACACTGACTCCAGGTATGCTTTTGGGGTATCACATGACTATGGACAAATTTGGAAGATTCGCGGGTACCTGACTTCTTCAGGAACCCCTATCAAAAATGCAGAACAAGTGGAAAATCTCCTGCGAGCCATTCAATGCCCCTTGAAACTTGCCATTATCAAATGCCAAGCACATACAGGCCAGTCGAATGAGGTGGCACTTGGGAATGCCAGAGCTGATAATGCAGCTAAGTCAGCAGCTCTGTCAAAAGGGGGGATGCAGGTGTCATTGTTCCCACTAAGGAAAAATAATTGCTCAGACCCGCCACCCACTATTAATGACGTGCTGGCCTTTCAAACGCAGGCCAGTACAGAGGAGGTGGTGACCTGGACGAAGGATCAATGTTATAAAAATCCAGAAGGAATATGGGTTCACCATGACGGCCGCGTGGTGGCCCCTAGATCCTTACTTCCATGGATTGCCCGATGTGTTCATACATTCACACATGCGGGCAAAGGGGGATTGGCAGATTATATTTTGGCAACTTGGTATGCACCAGGTATTTCGGCAATTGCAAAACAAATCTGTGAAAATTGTGTTACCTGTCAGACAATGAATCCGGGTAAGACGGAAAAAGTAGAATCTGCCTCCCACCCAAATCCAGTCGGGCCTTTTGTACATTTACAAATGGATTTTATTGAATTACCTATGTGTATGGGATTCAAGTATGTATGAGTTATTGTAGATGTGTTCTCTAGATGGATTGCAGCCTTTCCATGTAAAAAGGCCGATGCCACTACTGTTGCTAAATGTTTGTTAAAATAAATTGTACCGCGCTTCGGAATCCCTGCTAAGCTTTCCAGTGATAACGGGTCACATTTCACGGGAAATGTTATAAGAGAAATGTGTAAAGCTTTGCAGATTAATCAACGTTTTCATTGCAGTTATCATCCACAATCAGCTGGACTTGTTGAAAGATATAATGGAATGCTTAAAAATAAGCTGGCAAAACTATGCATTGACACTGGACTGAAATGGACAGAACTGCTGCCCTTAGCTTTGATGGTAATGCGATCTGCAACCAACAGAACAACAGGCCTGTCACCGCATGAGATAGTTATGGGACATCCCCAACGACTACCTTTTACAGCACCATTTACTGCAAAACAGATGGACATCCACAAAATGGAGGAAAATATGTTGAATTATTGTATTGCATTAACCAAATGTATTTCCAGCTTTCATTCACAGGTAAAGGAAGCCCAAGTCAAGCCAGCGGAAGGGAAGTGTCATAACCTGGAGCCAGAGGAATTCGTTTACATCAAGATTTTTAAAAGAAAAAGCAGTCTACAGCCAAGATTCGAAGGACCATACCAGGTCTTGCTGGCGACCAATACTGCAATCAAGGTAAAGGAAAGACCAACATGGATCCATGCATCCCATTGCAAACGGGCACCCGACCAGGAGGAAGGGACGAAGGAATCAGAGGAACAGAAAAAGGAAGACTGAATAAGGAACTGTATGGACTATGGGGACTGATGGTGCTGGGCTTGACAGGGTTTTACTTCGCATTATTGATTACACCAGGGGTACAGACCCGCCACCGAAGGGAATTGCACGTAAACGTATTTATGGCACTGAGTCATAGGTATGCTCAAGAAAGAAACTTGTCGAGTTGTTGGATATGTTCCCATGTACCTGTCCACTCCAGGTGGGGTATTCCCCTGAGATCTGTCCCCTTTAACGAATCAGAAATGGTAGAATGGTTGACAGTGCAAAATAGGACAAAACTAACTAAGGGGCCAGAAACGAAGGAGCAAACAGAATGGAGGTCGGCAGGGTATAAACTTACAGCCTTCCAGGGATGGTACCAGCCCAATTATGATAATAACCATCAGCCTCCCTTCATAAGCATTACTCCCAGAATAGGAAATCCTGAAGGTATAATATGCCTAGTGAGTAATGAGACTAAAGGACCAGAAATGGGACGCAGCAAGTGTTCCCAAATGATTAAATGGCAAGCCACAACTAATCCCACTGAGAGAAAGATAGCAACCGTTGGCTGGACAACGGTCCATAACAAAGCCCCAGGTGAAGGGTGGGAAAGTGAGACCACTCGAGTTGGGACAGTGCGAAAGGACCAGGAGCTGACGCCCTATAATTGCACCTACTTTATTTGTGGCCATAAAGCCGACATGGTTACCAGCCGACTGGACAGGGTCCTGTTACTTAGGATATGTGGTACCCCTTATCAGATCAGTAAGGACTCTAAGGGAGGCCTATGGAAGTCATAGATTTAAACGGGATTTGACGTGGCTAAACGGAATATTCAAGGTAATGGTGCCACCCTATGGAATAGCATCGACCGAATGGCAGTTACGGAAACTGGCTAACTTAGTAGAATCAGTAGCCAACGCAACTTCCCAAGCCTTTAAAGGGATAAATGACGAAATGGTAGCTATTCGAACAGTGGCGCTCCAAAATCGTATGGCCTTAGATTATCTCCTAGCCAAGGAGGGAGGGACATGCGCATTAATAGGTGAAGAATGCTGTACATATATCCCAGATAAATCAGAAGATATCGGCAGTCTAGCTGAAAACATCAGGAAAAAGGTAATAGAGTATAAACAGACAGTTGGCCAGAACGGTATCACCTTGTGGGGTTGGGCATCAGGATGGTTGGGAGCCCTGGGGAAATCTGTGGTGCAGGGTTTGATCATATTTCTGCTGATAGTCTTCGCCCTGTATCTATTATTTGTCGTCGTTAAGTGTTGCTGTGCCAGGGTGGGAGAAACTATGTTACCTACCGAGACCACGGCTAGAGTTATGGTAGCAACAACTGCTGAAGGCTCTTGTGTGGAAATGGAAATGGAGAGACTGCACAAGATCAGAATGGATTAAGTTGTCCTTGTGAAGGACAAAATGGGGGAATGTGGAAATGTATTTTTATCTAAGCTGATACCATACGGTATTTGTGTGCCTTTTGCAATATATATATCAAAATGGAGTCCTGGCCCTTCCAGAACTTTCTGCATTTTTGCAGTCAGCTTGCATAAACAGCTAAACCTGGTTTGAGATGGCTGATGGCCATCAGACAGCTAGGAGACAAGTCATGCTGAGACAAGTACCCCCGCATGGTGCTTTCCTATTGTCTACACGACACCAGTTCCATGTCACCCCACCCTTATCTTCTAGCCATTATCTCTTGCCGAGACCTCATCCATTTGATGCAAACAGATAAACTGACCAGGAAATTGGAACAATCCTGACACAATACAAGACAGGTGATAGCCCATTACCTATGACTCATGGAGTAATGGCCGGCTGGCCAACTGATAACCCTGACAAAAGGAAATATCTAGATACCATGTCAGGACCAGGATATAGTAATTAACTCTTTATCTGTATTCACTGACTGTGAGACAGAGCAATACACAGGGAGAGGCCATAACTTGGGTTTTACTGTATAAATATCTTGTTAAACTGAACCATTTCGGAGGTGTTCACTTAGCCCTTGACTGAGTGTAACCTGCCCCTTGCTAGCAAGTAAATTAAAGAAACTTCTGCTGGAGCTGTAAGTGTCGGAGTCATTCTTTTCGGAGGTCGAGATTTCGACACTCCCCTTTTACGAGTCTGCCACCATTCAGATAATATTCGGCCTTTGTGTTTTTACCACCAAAGTGGATAACCTCATATTTATCCACTTTATACTGCATCTGCCATGCATTTGCCCACTCACCTAACCTGTCCAAATCATCCAGCAGCCGCTTAGCTTGATGGGACAGTGTAGAGAGAGCTTTACTCTGTACCTAACCCCATGTTGTAACTGCCCAGAGAGTGTTTCATGGGACAGTGTAGAGGGAGTTTTACTCTGTAACTAACCCCATTCTGACCCTGCCCTGGGAATGTTTGATAGACAGTGTAGAGGGAGCTTTACTCTGTATCTAACCCGTGCTGTAGCTGCCCTGGGAGTGTTTGATGGCACACTGTAGAGGGAGCTTTACTCTGTATCTAACCCCCTGCTGTACCTGCCCTGGGAATGTTTGATGGGACAGTGTAGAGGGAGCTTTACTCTGTATCTAACCCTGTGCTGTACCTGCCCTGAGTGTGTTTGATGAGACAGTGTAGAGAGAGCTTTACTATTTATCTAACCCCATGCTGTACCTGACCTGGGATTGTTTGATGGGACTGTAGAGGGAGCTTTACTCTCTATCTAAACTGTGCTGTACCTGTCCTGGGAGTGTTTGATGAGACAGTGTCGAGGGAGCTTTACTCTGTATCTAACCCCATGCTCTACCTGCCCTGGGAGTGTTTGATGGGACAGTGTAGAACGAGATTCAATCTGTAGCTAACCCATGCTGTACCTGCCATGTGAGTGTTTCATTGGACATTGTCGAGGGAGATTTACTCTGTAGCTAACCCGTGCTGTACGTGCCCTTGGAGTGTTTGAAGGGGACAGTGTAGAGGGAGCATTACTCTGTATCTAAACTGTGCTGTACCTGCCCTGAGCGATGTTTGATGGTACAGTGTCGAGGGAGCGTTACTCTGTATCTAACCCGTACTGTACCAGCCCTGGGAGTGTTTCAAGGGGACAGTGTAGAGGGAGCTTACTCTGTATCTAAGCTGTGCTTCAACTTCCCTGGCAGTGTTTGATGGGAGAGTGTAGAGGGAGCTTTACTCTGTATCTGACCCGTACTGTACCTGCCCTGGGAGTGTTTGAAGGGGACAGTGTCGAGGGAGCTTTACTCTGTATCTAAGCTGTGCTGTATGATAGGTCCTCAGTATACAATATAAATGCACACGTGGCCAATGCTTGAGAGGTCAGTCATGACCTGTCCTTTATTCCTCAGCAATCAAGTGATGAAGGTGGGTGAGCTTTCCCTTTTGTACCTGAAGGTCCAGGTTCGGAGTCTCTCCCACCTAGTGGTCAGTGTTCTCACAGTGTACAACTTAGGTCAGATTATACATGGGTTACAATGACAGTTGAATACATGACATCACCTCCCCCCCAAAGTATTATTGGGATCACAGGTTAAGTCTCTCAGGTGGTTTACGCTCCCTTGTGGAGCATCTGAGTTGGGGCTCCGGTTGTTGGGCGCTGGCCTGAGTGTCTGCTGTTTGCGGTGCCTCAGGCCTATCTGGACTGCCCACAATGATTGGGCTGTCCTCCCTTTGGTTCCTTTGTTCGGTCACCTGTGGAGGAGTGAACTCTATATCGTGTTCTTCCTCTGCTTCTTCTATGGGGTTGCTGAACCTTCTTTTTGTTTGATCCACATGTTTGCCCATTGGTAAGTTTAACTACCAGAATCCTATTTCCCTCTTTGGCAATCACAGTGCCTGCGAGCCATTTGGGCCCTGCAGCGTAGTTGAGGACAAAAACAGGATCATTTACATCAATACATCGCGCCCTCACATTCCTGACATGGCAGTCATATTGTGGCCTGCGCCTGCTCTCGACAGTTTCTTTCATGGTGGGGTGTATCGGGGATAACCGGGTTTTGAGCGTCCTTTTCATTAGCGGCTCTGCGGGTGGAACCCCTGTGAGCGAGTGTGGTCGGGATCTATAGGCCAACAGGAGACGTGATAAGCGGCGTTGTAGGGAATCCCCTTGGAATCTGAGCATCCCATGTTTGATTATCTGCACTGCTCATTCTGCCTGGCCGTTTGAGGCTGGCTTGAACGGTGCCGTTCTGACATGGTTAATTCCATTGCCTGCCATGAAGTCCTGGAATTCAGTGTTTGTGAAGCACAGGCCATTGTCGCTGACCAAGACATCCGGTAGACCTTGGGTGGCGAACATTGCCCGTAGACTTTCTACCATGGCAGAGGATGTGCTTGAATTTAAAATGTCACACTCAATCCATTTGGAGTAGGTGTCTACTACAACCAAAAACATTTTTCCCATGAAATGACCTGCGCAGTCCACATGGATGCGTGACCAAGGCTTGGCGGGCCATGGCCAGGGGCTAAGGGGGGGCTTCCCTGGGCGCATTGCCCAGCGGGGCACACGTGTTGCACCTGCGAACACAAAGTTCCAGATCTGCGTCTATCCCTGGCTACCAAACGTGTGACCTGACAATTGCCTTCATCATGACAATGCGCGGGTGCTCATCGTGGAGTTCTCTGATGAACACCTCTCTGCCCATCTGGGGCATGACTACGCGGTTTCCCCACAGTAGGCAATCGGCCTGAATCGAGAGTTCATCCCTGCGCCTGTGAAATGATTTAAATTCCTCAGGGCATGCCCTGTACGTGGCTGCCCAGTCCCCATTCAGGACACATTTCTTGACGAGAGACAATAGCGGGTCTCTATTTATCCAGACTTTAGTCTGACGGGCTGTCACGGGTGAGCCTTCACTTCCGAAAGCTTCAACAGCCATGACCATCTCAGCACCATGCTCGGTAGCCCCCTCAGTGGTGGCTAGTGGGAGCCTGCTGAGTGCATCGGCCCAGTTTTCGGTGCCTGGTCTGTGCTGAATTGTGTAGTCATAGGCAGCTAACGTGAGTGCCCACCTCTGTATGTGGGCCGATGCGTTTGCATTTATGGCCTTGTTGTCGGCCAAAATGGACTTTAGGGGTTTGTGATCTGTCTCCAGCTCAGATTTCCTGCCAAACAGGTACTGGTGCATTTTCTTTACCGCATATACGCATGCGAGCGCCTCCTTTTCAACCATCCTGTAACCCCTTTCTGCCTGGGACAGACTTCTGGAGGCATAAGCTACCGGCTGTAACTGACCCTTGACATTGACATGCTGCAACACACACCCGATACCATAGGATGACGCATCGCACATTAACACAAGTTTCTTACATGGGTCATATAGCGTTAACAGATTGTTGGAACATAACAAATTGCGTGCTCTATTAAAAGCCCTTTCCTGGCTGTCCCCCCAGACTCATTCGCGACCTTTGTGTAGGAGCACGTGTAGCGGCTCTATCAGCGTGCTCAATTTGGGAAGAAAGTTACCAAAATAGTTCAGGAGCTCCAGGAACGAACGCAGCTCCGTTGTGTTACGGGGTCTGGGTGCTCTCTGGATCGCTTCCATCTTGGACGCAGTAGGGCTGATCCCGTCTGCTGCTACCCTCATCCCCAGGAATTCTACCTCTGGAGCTTGGAAGACACACTTCGCCTTTTTCAGTCGCAGACCTACCCGGTCCAGTCTGCGTAGCACCTCCTCCAGGTTGTGGAGGTGTTCTTCAGTATCGTAACTTGTGATGAGGATGTCGTCTTGAAAAACCACCGTCCCTGGAATTGACTTGAGGAGACTTTCCATATTTCGTTGGAAGATCGCGGCGGCCAAGCAAATCCCGAATGGACATCTGTTATACTCAAACAACCCCTTGTGTGTCGTGATGGTGGTCAGCTTCTTCGACTCACTCGCCAGCTCCTGGGTCATGTAAGCTGAGGTCAAATCCAATTTTGAAAAAAGTTTGCCACCGGATAGCGTCGCAAAGAGGTCCTCCGCTCTCAGTAGTGGGTACTGGTCTTGGAGTGACACACGATTGATGGTGGCCTTGTAATCGCCACATATCCTGACCGACCAATCCGCCTTGAGTACCGGCACGATCGGGCTCGCCCAGTCACTGAATTCGACTGGCGAGATGATGCCTTCCCTAAACAGGCGATCCAATTCGCCTTCTATCTTTTCCCGCATCATGTACGGCACCGCTCTGGCCTTGTGGTGTACTGGCCTGGGGTCCGGGTTTATGTGAATCACGACCTTGGCCCCCATGAAAGTGCCAATGCTGGGTTGAAATAATGAGTCAAATTTGTCCAGGATCTGTGAGCATGATACTCGCTCCACAGAGGAAATTGCATTTACATCGCCCCATTTCCAGTTCATGACAGCAAGCCAACTCCTCCCCAGTAGTGCGGGACCGTCCCCCGGGACAACCCAGAGTGGCAACCTGTTCTCCGAATCTTTGTGGGTCACGACTACAGTGACGCTGCCTAGCACCGGAATTATCTGCTTTGTGTAAGTCCGTAGCTGTGCGTCAATCGGCGATAATTTTGGCCTCCTGGCCTTGGATGCCCACAACTTTTCGAACTGTTTGATACCCATCAGGGACTGGCTGGCCCCCGTGTCTAACTCCATTGATACTGGGATGCCATTGAGGAGCACTTTCATCATTATCGGTGGCGCCTGGTGTATGAACTGTATACGTGCTCCACATGAACTCGCTAAACTTCAGCTTCCAGTGATTTACCCCAGCGTTCATTTCTGCAATTTCTGCACATATTTTGCTCATCTCTAAAAACTCTGGCTGAGTTTGTGCTTCCACGCCTCCAACATGAGCTGTTGTTGGAAACAAAAGGTCCCTTGCCATTCGATCGTCCCTGACTGCCCCGGTGATTGTCCTTGAATGCGCCATTAACAGGTGTTGATGGCCCCATTACTGGCCGCATTGTCCCTTGCAATGGCGTGAATCGCCGTTCAACTTGCCATTGTCTCTGTCGAACTCCCCCTCTGGGTTCGACTACATGTTGGGGCATGCCCGATTGCCCTTGTCTGCCTGGAGAACTGTGTGCTGCTTTAACAATGTTGAATCTCTGTCCCAACCATTCCTTAACACAGTACCTCTCGTCTGTTCTGCTAGTGGCCATGCTCGCGTGGTTTAAATCCCAGTTTCTCGTCGCCATTGATAGGTCCTTACTATAAAGTATAAATGCACATGAGGCCCATGCTTGAGAGAAGGTCAGTCTGTGACCTGTCCTTTATTCCTTAGCACTCAAGTGATGGAAGTGGGTGGAGCTTGCCCTCATATGTCTGAAGGTCCAGGTTAGGAGTGTCTCCCACAAGTTCACCACCTAGTGGTCATTGTTCTCACAGTGAACAACTTAGGTCAGATTATACATGGGTTACAATGCTGGTTGAATACATGACAGAAGGTGTCCTGGGAGTGTTTGATGGGACAGTGCAGAGGGACAATTACTCTGTATCTAACACTGTGCTGTACCTGACCTGGGAGTGTTTGATGGGACAGTGTAGAGGGAGCTTTACACTGTATCTAACCCGTGCTGTACCTGACCTAGGATTGTTTCATGGGACACTGTAGAGGGAGCGTTACTCTGTATCTAACCCATGCTGAATCTGCCTGGGAATGTTTGATGGGATAGTGTAGAGGGAGCTTTACTCTGCAACTAACCCCGTGCTGTATCTGCCCTAGGAGTGTTTGATAGAAACATAGAAACATAGAAACATAGAAAATAGATGCAGGAGTAGGCTATTCGGCCCTTTGAGCCTGCACCACCATTCAATAAGATCATGGCTGATCATTCACCTCAGTACCCCTTTCCTGCTTTCGCTCCATACCCCTCGATTCCTAAAGCTGTAAGGGCCATATCTAACTCCCTCTTGAATAAATCCAATGAACTGGCATCAACAACTCTCTGCGGTTGGTAATTCCACAGTTGTTCTCTTTGAGTGAAGAAGTTTCTCCTCATCTCAGTCCTAAATGGCTTACCCCTTATCCTGAGACTGAGTCCCCTGGTTCTGGACTTCCCCAACATCGGGAACATTCTTCCCGCATTTAACCTGTCCCGTCCCGTCAGAATCGTATACGTTTCTATGAGATCCCCTCTTATCTTTCGAAATTCCAGTGAATAAAGGCCCAGTTGATCCAGTCTCTCCTCATATGTCAGTCCAGCCTTCCCTGGAATCAGTCTGGTGAACCTTCGCTGCACTTCCTCAATAGTAAGAATGTATTTCCTCAGATTAGGAGACCAAAACTGAACACAATATTCCAGGTGAGGCCTCACCAAGACCTTGTACAACTGCAGTAAGACCTCCCTGCTCCTATACTCAAATCCCCTAGCTATGAAGGCCAACATACCATTTGCCTTCTTCACCGCCTGCTGTACCTGCATGTCAACTTTCAATGACTGATGAACCATGACACCCAGGTCTCATTACACGTCCTCATTTCCTAATCTGCCACCATTCAGATAATATTCTGCCTTCGTGTTATTGCCTCCAAAGTGGATAACCTCACATTTATCCACATTATACTGCATCTGCCATGCATTTGCCCACTCACCTAACCTGTCAAAATCATCCTGCAGCCTCTTAGCGTCCTCCTCACAGCTCACACCACCACGCAGTTTAGTGTCATCTGCAAACTTGGAGCTATTGCATTCAATTCCTGCATCCAAGTCATTAATGTATATTGTAAAGAGCTGGGGTCTTAGCACTGAGCCCTGCGGCACTCCACTAGTCACTGCCTCCCATTCCGAAAAGGACCCATTTATCCTGACTCTCTGCTTCCTGTCTGCCAACCAATTCTCTATCCACTCCAGTACATTTTCCCAATACAATGTGTTTTGATTTTGCACACCAATCTTTTATGTGGGACCTTGTCAAAGGCCGTTTGAAAGTCCAAATACACCACATCCACTGGTTCTCCCTTGTCCACTCTATTAGTTACATCCTCAAAAAATTCCAGAAGATTTGTCAAGCATGATTGCCCCTTCATAAATCCATGCTGACTTGGACAGATCCTGTCACTACTTTCCAAATGCGCTGCTATTTCATCCTTAATAATTGATTCCAACATTTTCCCCACTACTGATGTCAGGCTAACCAGTCTATAATTACCCGTTTTCTCTCCCCCTCCTTTTTTAAAAAGTGGTGTTACATTAGCTACCCTCCAGTCCATAGGAACTGATCCCAAGTTGATGGACTGTTGGAAAATGATCACCAATGCATCCACTATTTCTAGGGGCCCACTTCCTTAAGTACTCTGTGATGCAGACAATCAGGCCCCGGGGATTTATCGACCTTCAATCCCATCAATTTCCCTAACACAATTTTCCGCCTAATAAAGATATCCTTCAGTTTCTCCTTCTCTCCAGACCCTCGCTCCCCTAGTACACCCAGAAGGTTATTTGTGTCTTCCTTCGTGAAGACAGAACCAAAGTATTTGTTCAATTGGTCTGCCATTTCTTTGTTTCCCATTCTAAATTCACCTGAGTCCGACTGCAAGGGACCTACGTTTGTCTTCACTAATCTTTTTCTCTTCACATATGTATAAAAGCTTTTGCAATCAGTTTTTATGTTCTTGGCAAGCTTTCTCTTGTACTCTATTTTCCCCCTCCTAATCAAATCCTTTGTCCTCCTCTGCTGAACTCTAAATTTCTCCCAATCCTCAGGTTTGCTGCTTTTTTGGCCAATTTATATGCCTCTTCTTTGGATCTAACACTATCCTTAATTTCCCTTCTTAGCCACGGCTGAGCCACCTTCCCCGTTTTATTTTTACTCCAGACAGGGATGTACAATTGTTGAAATTCATCCATGTGATCTATAAATGTTTGTCATTGCCTATCCACCGTCAACCCTTTAAGTATCCTTCGCCAGTCTATTCGAGCCAATTCACGTCTCATACCATCGAAGTTAGCTTTCCTTCACTTCAGGACGCTAGTTTCTGAATTAACTATGTCACTCTCCATCTTAATAAAGAATTCTGCCATATTATGGTCACTCTTCTCCAAGGGGCCTTGCATAATAAGATTGCTAATTATTCCCTTTTGATTACACATCACCCAGTCGAGGATGGCCAGCTCTCTAGTTGGTTCCTCAAGATATTGGTCAAGAAAACTGTAAAGTCCTTACTCTGCAGCATGAAACCACATGAGACACATTCTGGGGATAAGGTCACTCTGTGACCTTGACTCTTTACTCACAGGACTCCAAAGACCATGACCCTGCCTGGGACCTCCCTTTTTAGACCTGTGTGATCAGGTAAGGAGTGTCTCCCACAAGTTCACCCCTTGTGGTCAAGGTGTGCATCTAGGTTGAATGTATACAATAATACAGTGGTGTTACATTGTGGTTACATACATGACATCACCTCCCCCCACCAAAGTCTTATTGGGATCATAGGTTTAGTCTTTCAGGTGGTCTACGCTCCCTCGTGGAGCGCCACAGTTGGGGCTCTGGTTGTTGGACACTGACATGAGTGTCTGTCACCTGTGGTGATTCCGGCCTGTCCGGGCTGACCGCAGGGACTGTGCATTCTTCCAATTGCTCTTGTTGCATGTTTGCTGGCGGTAGTGTGAGCTCCATCTCATGGTCTTCTTCCGGTTCCTCCGTGTCAATGCTGAACCTTTTTTTTACTTGGTGCAGATGCTTACGGCATATCTGGCCATTGTTGAGTTTTACCATGATGACCCTATTCCCCTCTTTGTCAATTAAAGTTCCCTCCAGCCATTTGGGCCCCATGGCATGATTGAGGACGAATACAGGATCATTTATTTCGATACATCTCCTCCTCAAATTAAGGTCATGGTACTCATTTTGTGAGTTGCGCCTGCCCTTAACTGTGTCGGGCAGGACTGGGTGAATGAGGGACAACCGAGTTTTGAGTGTCCGTTTCATTAGTAGGTCTGCGGGCAGGACCCCTGTGAGCGAGTGTGGTCGGGATCTATCGGCCAACAGGAGACGCGATAGGTGGCACTGTAGGGAGGGTCCTTGAATCCTGAGCATACCTTGCTTAATGATTTGGACCGCACATTCCGCCTGACCATTGGAGGCTGGCTTGAACGGCGCAGTCCTGATGTGGTTGCCATTGCCCGACATAAACTCTCGGAATTCGTAGCTTGTGAAACATGAGCCATTATCACTAACCAGGGATGTCCAGCAAGCCATGGGTTGTAAAGATCGCACGTAGGCATTACACGGTGGTGGATGTTGTGCATGAATTCAGAGTGATGCACTCGATCCATTTCGAGTCCGCATCTACCACAATAAGGAACATCTTACCCATGAACGAACCCGCGTAGTCAACATGAATGCGTGACCATGGCCTGGTGGGCCAGGGCCACGGGCTGAGCGGGGCCTACCTGGGGGCATTACCCAGCTGGGCACACGTCGTGCACCTGCGAACACAGTGTTCCAGGTCTGGATCAATTCCAGGCCACCAAACATGTGACCGGGCAATGGCCTTCATCAGCACAATGCCTGGGTGCTTGCTGTCGAGTTCCCTGATGAATGCTTCCCTGCCCTTCTGGGGCATAACTAACCGGCTGCCCCATAGTAGGCAGTCGGCTTGGATGGAGAGCTCATCCATCCGTCTGTGGAACGGTCTGACCTCCTCAGGTCATGCTCCGTGTGCGGGCGCCCAATCCCCAGTCAGGACACATTTCTTAAGCAGAGATAGGAGGGGATCTCTGTTTGTTCAGATTTTGATCTGGCAGGCTGTGATGGGGAAGCCTGCGCTGTCAAAGGCATCAACAGCCATGACCATCTCGGCGCTTTGCTCCGCTGCCCCCTCAGTGGTGGCCAGTGGAAGCCTGCTGTTCACTGGAGTTCAGAAGAATGAGAGGGGACCTCATAGAAACGTTTAAAATTCTGACGGGTTTAGACAGGTTAGATGCAGGAAGAATGTTCCCAATGTTGGGGAAGTCCAGAACCAGGGGTCACAGTCTAAGGATAAGGGGTAAGCCATTTAGGACCGAGATGAGGAGAAACTTCTTCATCCAGAGAGTGGTGAACCTGTGGAATTCTCTGCCACAGAAAGTAGTTGAGGCCAATTCACTAAATATATTCAAAACGGAGTTAGATGAAGTCCTTACTACTAGGGGGATCAAGGGGTATGGCGAGAAAGCAGGAAGGGGGTACTGAAGTTGCATGTTCAGCCATGAACTCATTGAATGTTTCTATGTTTCTATGAGCGCGTCAGCGCAATTTTCAGTGCCGGGCCAGTGCCGGATGGAGTAGTCATAAGCAGCCATCGTGAGAGCCCATCGCTGTATGCGAGCTGATGCGTTGGCATTGATAGCCTTGCTCTCTGACAACAGGGGTGTTAATGGCTTGTGGTCCATCTCTAATTCAAACTTCCTACCAACGAGGTACTGATGCATTTTTTTTACACCATAGACACATGCAAGCGCTTCCTTCTTGACCATCCCATATCCCCGTTCTGCTTGAGAGAGCGACTTGGAGGCATAAGCCACAGGTTGTCATTGACCCTCAGCATTGCCCTGCTGCAACATGCACCTAAACCCCATAGGACAATGCATCACATGTCAGAACCAATTTTTTACAGAGGTCATACAGGGTCAACAACTTGTTGGAACAAAGTAGGTTTTCCCGCCCGATCAAAAGCCCGTTCCTGACAGTCCCCCCAAAACCAATCGCAACACTTACACAGGAGCACGTGTAGAGGCTCCAACAATGTGCTCAAGTTCAGCAGAAAGTTCCCGAAATAGTTCAACAGTCCCAGGAATGAACGCAACTCCGATGTGTTGCAGGGCCTGGGTGCTCGTCGAATCGCCTGTTTTGGATTCGGTGGGCCGAATCCCATCTGCAGCAACCCTCCTGCCCAGAAACTCAACCTCAGGAGCTAGGAACACACATTTAGACTTCTTGAATCACAGGCCTACCTGGTCCAGTCGGCGTATCACCTCCTCCAGGTTGTTGAGGTGTTCCTCGGTGTCTCGACCCGTGATGATGATGTCATCCTGGAATACGATCGGTCCAGGAATGGATTTAAGCAGGCTTTCCATGTTTCTTTGAAAAATTGTGGCTGCTGATCGAATTCCAAATGGGCACCTGTTATAAACGAACAGTCCCTTGTGCGTGGTGATGGTGGTCAGTAGTTTAGATTCGTCGGCCAGTTCCTGGGTCATATAGGCTGAAGTGAGGTCCAACTTGGTGAACAGCTTGCCGCCTGCCAGCGTGGCGAAGAGGTCCTCCGCTCTTGGGAGCGGGTATTGATCTTGCAGGGACACCCGATTGATGGTGGCCTTGTAGTCACCACAGATCCTGACGGAGCCATCCGCTTTTAGGACGGGAACGATAGGGCTCGCCTAGTCGCTGAATTCAACAGGCGAGATGATGCCCTCTCTCAACAGCCGGTCCAATTCGCTCTCGATCTTTTCCTGCATCACATGTGGCACCGCTCTGGCTTTGTGGTGCACTGGCCTGGCGTCCAGGTTGATGTGTATCACTATCTTAGTGCCTTTGAAAGTCCCGACGCCAGGTTGGAATAGTGAATCGAATTGTTGTAGGACTTGTGAGCACAAACTTCACTCCATAGATGACATTGCGTGAACATCCCTCCATTTCCAGTTCATCTCGGCGAACCAGTTCCTCCCCAACAGAGCGGGACCATTGCCCGGGACAATGCAAAGCGGCAGCTGATTCACTAACCCATTGTGTGTGACAACCAACATTGCACTGCCTAGCACTGGAATGATTTATTTAGTGTAAGTCCATAATTGTGTCTCAATACGTGCTAATTTTAGTCTACTGGCTTTACGTGGCCATAGCTTCTCAAATTGCTGAACGCCCATGAGTGACTGGCTGGCCCCAGTGTCCAGCTCCATGCGTACTGGGATACCATTTAATAAAACTCTCATCATCATTGGTGGCGTTTTGGTGTATGAACTGTGAATGTTCGCCACATGGACCGGCTGAACCTCGGCATCCATCGATTTGCCCCAAAAGTCATCCTGCCTCAAAGAACCCTCTTCTGGTCCATCCAACTCATATATTAGTCTGGTTGCAGACTTCCTGCACATTCGAGCTAAGTGGCCACTGAGATTGCGGCTCCTGCAGACAAACTATTGAAATCTGCAAGATCTAGCTGAGTGTTTTCCCCCACACCTCCAGCATGAGTTAAAGTTTCCATTGTTGGGAACAAAGGGACCATGGCCAGGCATTCCGCACTGACTGTCCCTTTGACTGCTCTTAAGTATCCTATTAGTGAGTGTCAATGGCCCCAGCCCGGGCCGCACTGTCCACTGTGATGGCGTGAATGTCTGTTCAGCCTGCCATTGCCTCTGTTGAAGTCCTAATCTGGGGTCTACTGCTGCCAGGGGAGTGTCGGACTGCCCCTGCCTGCCTGCAGGGCTCTGAGTCACATTGATGATGTTGACTCCCTGATCCATCGTCGCGTTAGACCCCTCCGACTCACCGACTGCCTCTCCGACTCACCGACCGCCTCTCCCAATCACCGACCGCCTCTCCGACTCACCGACGGCCTCTCCGACTCACCGACACCCTCCCGACTCACCGACTGCCTCCCGACTCACTGACAGCCTCCCGACTCACCGACTGCCTCTCCAACTCATCGACCGCCACTCCGACTCACCGACTGCCTCTCCGACTCACCGACACCCTCCCGACTCACCGACCGCCTCTCCGACTCACCGACCGCCTCTCCGACTCACCGACCACCTCTCCGACTCACCGACAGCCTCTCCGACTCACCAACCGCCTCTCCGACTCACCGACCGCCTTTCCGACTCACCGACCGCCTCTCCGACTCACCGACCCCCTCCCGACTCACCGACCGCCTCTCCGACTCACCGACTGCCTCTCCGACTCACCGACAGCCTCTCCGACTCACCGACCCCCTCCCGACTCACCGACCCCCTCCCGACTCACCGAGCGCCTCTCCGACTCACCGACCGCCTCTCCGACTCACCGACCACCTCTCCGACTCACCGACCACCTCTCCGACTCACCGACCGCCTCTCCGACTCACCGACTGCCTCTCCGACTCACCGACCCCCTCCCGACTCACCGACCCCCTCCCGACTCACCGACCGCCTCTCCGACTCACCGACCGCCTCTCCGACTCACCGACCACCTCTCCGACTCACCGACTGCCTCTCCGACTCACCGACCCCCTCCCGACACACCGACCGCCTCTCCGACTCACCGACCGCCTCTCCGACTCACCGACTGCCTCTCCGACTCACCAACCCCCTCCCGAATAACCGACCGCCTCTCCGACTCACCGACTGACTCTCCGACTCACCGACAGCCTCTCCGACTCACCGAACCTCTCCCGACACACCGACCGCCTCTCCGACTCACCGACCGCCTCTCCGACTCAACGACAGCCTCCCGACTCACCGACCGCCTCTCCGACTCACCGACTGCCTCTCCGACTCACCGACCGCCTCTCCGACTCACCAACAGCCTCCCGACTCACCGACCGCCTCTCTGCCTCACCGACTGCCTCTCCCACTCACCGACTGCCTCTCCCACTCATCGACTGCCTCCCGACTCACCGACTGCCTCCCGACTCACCGACAGCCTCTCCCACTCACCGACCGCCTCTCCTACTCAACGACCGCCTCTCCGACTCACCGACCGCCTCTCCGATTCACCGACCGCCTCTAAGACTCACCGACTGCCTCTCCGACTCACCGACCGCCTCTCCGACTCACTGACCGCCTCTCCGACTCACCGACCGCCTCTCCGACTCACCGACCGCCTCTCCGACTCACCGACAGCCTCCCGACTCACCGAACGCCTCTCTGACTCACCAACTGCCTCTCCGACGCAGTGACTGCCTCTCCCATTCACCGACAGCCTGTCCCACTCACCGACCGCCTCTCCGAATCACCGACCGCCTGTCCGACTCACCGACCGCCTCTCTGATTCACCGACCGCCACTCAGACTCACCGACTGCCTCTCCGACTCACCGACCGCCTCTCCGACTCACCGACTGCCTCTCCGACTCACTGACTGCCTCTCCGACTCACCGACTGCCTCCCGACTCACCTACCACCTCCCGACTCACCGACCGCCTCCCGACTCACCGACTGCCTCTCCGACTCACCTACTGCCTCCCGACTCACCGACCGCCTGCCGACTCACCGACCGCCTCTCCGCCTCACCGACTGCCTCTCCGACTCACCGACCGCCTCTCCGACTCACCTACTGCCTCCCGACTCACCGACCGCCTGCCGACTCACCGACCGCCTCTCCGCCTCACCGACTGCCTCTCCGACTCACCGACCGCCTCTCCGACACACCGACTGCCTCTCCGACTCACCGACTGCCTCCCGACTCACCGACTGCCTCCCGACTCACCGACATACTCCCGACTCACCGACCGCCTCTCCGACTCAGCGACTGCCTCTCCCACTCACCGACTGCCTCTCCGACTCACCGACCGCATCTCCGACTCACCGACCGCCTCTCCGACTCACCGACTGCCTCCCGACTCACCGACTGCCTCTCCGACTCACCGACCGCCTCTCCGACTCACCGACTGCCTCTCCGACTCAACGACCGCCTATCCGACTCACCGACTGCCTCTCCGACTCACCGACAACCTCTCCGACTCACCGACTGCCTCACGACTCACCGAGCGCCTCCCCGAATCACCGACCGCCTCCCGACTCACCGACCGCCTCTCCGACTCACCGACCGCCTCTCTGAGTCACCGACTGCCTCTCCGACTCACCGACTGCCTCTCCGACTCACCGACTGCCTCTCCGTGCACCGACTGCCTCCCGACTCAACGACTGCCTCCCGAATCACCGACTGCCTCTCTGACTCACCGACTGCCTCTCCGACTCACCGACTGCATCTCTGACTCACCAACTGCCTCTCTGACTCACCGACTGCCTCTCGACTCACCGACTGCCTCGCCCACTCACCAAACGCCTCTCCCACTCACCGACTGCCTCACCGAATCACCGACTGCTTCTCCGACTCACCAACCGCATCTCTGACTCACCAACTGCCTCTCTGACTCACCGACTGCCTCTCCGACTCACCGACTGCCTCTCCGACTCACCGACTGCCCCCCGACTCACCGACTGCCTCCTGACTCACCGACTGCCACTCCAACTCACCGACTGCCTCCCGACTCATCCGACCACCTGTCCGACTCACCGACTGCCTCTCCGACTCACCGACTGCCTCTCCGACTCACCGACTGCCTCCCGACTCACCGATTGCCTCCTGACTCACTGACCGCCTCTCCAACTCACCGACCGCCTCTACGACTCACCGACTGCCTCTCCGACTCACCGACCCCCTCCCGACTCACCGACCGCCTCTCCGACTCACCGACTGCCTCTCCGACTCACCGACCACCTCTCCGACTCACCGACTGCCTCTCCGACTCACCGACCCCCTCCCGACACACCGACCGCCTCTCCGACTCACCGACCGCCTCTCCGACTCACCGACTGCCTCTCCGACTCACCGACCCCCTCCCGAATAACCGACCGCCTCTCCGACTCACCGACTGACTCTCCGACTCACCGACAGCCTCTCCGACTCACCGAACCCCTCCCGACACACCGACCGCCTCTCCGACTCACCGACCGCCTCTCCGACTCAACGACAGCCTCCCGACTCACCGACCGCCTCTCCGACTCACCGACTGCCTCTCCGACTCACCGACCGCCTCTCCGACTCACCAACAGCCTCCCGACTCACCGACCGCCTCTCTGCCTCACCGACTGCCTCTCCCACTCACCGACTGCCTCTCCCACTCACCGACTGCCTCTCCCACTCATCGACTGCCTCCCGACTCACCGACTGCCTCCCGACTCTCCGACAGCCTCTCCCACTCACCGACCGCCTCTCCTACTCAACGACCGCCTCTCCGACTCACCGACCGCCTCTCCGATTCACCGACCGCCTCTAAGACTCACCGACTGCCTCTCCGACTCACCGACCGCCTCTCCGACTCACTGACCGCCTCTCCGACTCACCGACCGCCTCTCCGACTCACCGACAGCCTCCCGACTCACCGACTGACTCTCCGACTCACCGACTGCCTCTCCCATTCACCGACTGCCTCTCCGACTCACCGACTGCCTCTCCGACTCACCGTCCGCCTCTCCGACTCACCGACAGCCTCCCGACTCACCGAACGCCTCTCTGACTCACCAACTGCCTCTCCGACGCAGTGACTGCCTCTCCCATTCACCGACAGCCTTTCCCACTCACCGACCGCCTCTCCGAATCACCGACCGCCTCTCCGACTCACCAACCGCCTCTCTGATTCACCGACCGCCACTCAGACTCAGCGACTGCCTCTCCGACTCACCGACCGCCTCTCCGACTCACCGACTGCCTCTCCGACTCACTGACTGCCTCTCCGACTCACCGACTGCCTCTCCGACTCACCTACCACCTCCCGACTCACCGACCGCCTCCCGACTCACCGACTGCCTCTCCGACTCACCTACTGCCTCCCGACTCACCGACCGCCTGCCGACTCACCGACCGCCTCTCCGCCTCACCGACTGCCTCTCCGACTCACCGACCGCCTCTCCGACACACCGACTGCCTCTCCGACTCACCGACTGCCTCCCGACTCACCGACTGCCTCCCGACTCATCGACATACTCCCGACTCACCGACTGCCTCTCCGACTCAGCGACTGCCTCTCCCACTCACCGACTGCCTCTCCGACTCACCGACTGCCTCCCGACTCACCGACTGCCTCCCGACTCACCGACATACTCCCGACTCACCGACTGCCTCCCGACTCACCGACATACTCCCGACTCACCGACTGCGTCTCCCACTCACCGACCGCCTCTCCGACTCACCGACCGCCTCTCCGACTCAACGACAGCCTCCCGACTCACCGACCGCCTCTCCGACTCACCGACTGCCTCTCCGACTCACCGACCGCCTCTCCGACTCACCAACAGCCTCCCGACTCACCGACCGCCTCTCTGCCTCACCGACTGCCTCTCCCACTCACCGACTGCCTCTCCCACTCATCGACTGCCTCCCGACTCACCGACTGCCTCCCGACTCACCGACAGCCTCTCCCACTCACCGACCGCCTCTCCTACTCAACGACCGCCTCTCCGACTCACCGACCGCCTCTCCGATTCACCGACCGCCTCTAAGACTCACCGACTGCCTCTCCGACTCACCGACCGCCTCTCCGACTCACTGACCGCCTCTCCGACTCACCGACCGCCTCTCCGACTCACCGACCGCCTCTCCGACTCACCGACAGCCTCCCGACTCACCGAACGCCTCTCTGACTCACCAACTGCCTCTCCGACGCAGTGACTGCCTCTCCCATTCACCGACAGCCTGTCCCACTCACCGACCGCCTCTCCGAATCACCGACCGCCTCTCCGACTCACCGACCGCCTCTCTGATTCACCGACCGCCACTCAGACTCAGCGACTGCCTCTCCGACTCACCGACCGCCTCTCCGACTCACCGACTGCCTCTCCGACTCACTGACTGCCTCTCCGACTCACCGACTGCCTCCCGACTCACCTACCACCTCCCGACTCACCGACCGCCTCCCGACTCACCGACTGCCTCTCCGACTCACCTACTGCCTCCCGACTCACCGACCGCCTGCCGACTCACCGACCGCCTCTCCGCCTCACCGACTGCCTCTCCGACTCACCGACCGCCTCTCCGACTCACCTACTGCCTCCCGACTCACCGACCGCCTGCCGACTCATCGACCGCCTCTCCGCCTCACCGACTGCCTCTCCGACTCACCGACCGCCTCTCCGACACACCGACTGCCTCTCCGACTCACCGACTGCCTCCCGACTCACCGACTGCCTCCCGACTCACCGACATACTCCCGACTCACCGACCGCCTCTCCGACTCAGCGACTGCCTCTCCCACTCACCGACTGCCTCTCCGACTCACCGACCGCATCTCCGACTCACCGACCGCCTCTCCGACTCACCGACTGCCTCCCGACTCACCGACTGCCTCTCCGACTCACCGACCCCCTCCCGAATAACCGACCGCCTCTCCGACTCACCGACTGACTCTCCGACTCACCGACAGCCTCTCCGACTCACCGAACCCCTCCCGACACACCGACCGCCTCTCCGACTCACCGACCGCCTCTCCGACTCAACGACAGCCTCCCGACTCACCGACCGCCTCTCCGACTCACCGACTGCCTCTCCGACTCACCGACCACCTCTCCGACTCACCAACAGCCTCCCGACTCACCGACCGCCTCTCTGCCTCACCGACTGCCTCTCCCACTCACCGACTGCCTCTCCCACTCACCGACTGCCTCTCCCACTCATCGACTGCCTCCCGACTCACCGACTGCCTCCCGACTCTCCGACAGCCTCTCCCACTCACCGACCGCCTCTCCTACTCAACGACCGCCTCTCCGACTCACCGACCGCCTCTCCGATTCACCGACCGCCTCTAAGACTCACCGACTGCCTCTCCGACTCACCGACCGCCTCTCCGACTCACTGACCGCCTCTCCGACTCACCGACCGCCTCTCCGACTCACCGACAGCCTCCCGACTCACCGACTGACTCTCCGACTCACCGACTGCCTCTCCCATTCACCGACTGCCTCTCCGACTCACCGACTGCCTCTCCGACTCACCGTCCGCCTCTCCGACTCACCGACAGCCTCCCGACTCACCGAACGCCTCTCTGACTCACCAACTGCCTCTCCGACGCAGTGACTGCCTCTCCCATTCACCGACAGCCTTTCCCACTCACCGACCGCCTCTCCGAATCACCGACCGCCTCTCCGACTCACCAACCGCCTCTCTGATTCACCGACCGCCACTCAGACTCAGCGACTGCCTCTCCGACTCACCGACCGCCTCTCCGACTCACCGACTGCCTCTCCGACTCACTGACTGCCTCTCCGACTCACCGACTGCCTCTCCGACTCACCTACCACCTCCCGACTCACCGACCGCCTCCCGACTCACCGACTGCCTCTCCGACTCACCTACTGCCTCCCGACTCACCGACCGCCTGCCGACTCACCGACCGCCTCTCCGCCTCACCGACTGCCTCTCCGACTCACCGACCGCCTCTCCGACACACCGACTGCCTCTCCGACTCACCGACTGCCTCCCGACTCACCGACTGCCTCCCGACTCACCGACATACTCCCGACTCACCGACTGCCTCTCCGACTCAGCGACTGCCTCTCCCACTCACCGACTGCCTCTCCGACTCACCGACTGCCTCCCGACTCACCGACTGCCTCCCGACTCACCGACATACTCCCGACTCACCGACTGCCTCCCGACTCACCGACATACTCCCGACTCACCGACTGCGTCTCCCACTCACCGACTGCCTCTCCGACTCACCGACCGCATCTCCGACTCACCGACCGCCTCTCCGACTCACCGACTGCCTCCCGACTCACCGACATACTCCCGACTCACCGACTGCCTCCCGACTCACCGACATACTCCCGACTCACCGACTGCCTCTCCGACTCACCGACCGCCTCTCCGACACACCGACCGCCTCTCCGACTCACCGACTGCCTCCCGACTCACCGACATACTCCCGACTCACCGACTGCCTCCCGACTCACCGACATACTCCCGACTCACCGACTGCCTCTCCCACTCACCGACTGCCTCTCCGACTCACCGACCGCATCTCCGACTCACCGACCGCCTCTCCGACTCACCGACTGCCTCCCGACTCACCGACTGCCTCTCCGACTCACCGACCGCCTCTCTGACTCACCGACTGCCTCTCCGACTCAACGACCGCCTATCCGACTCACCGACTGCCTCTCCGACTCACCGACAACCTCTCCGACTCACCGACTGCCTCACGACTCACCGAGCGCCTCCCCGAATCACCGACCGCCTCCCGACTCACCGACCGCCTCTCCGACTCACCGACCGCCTCTCTGAGTCACCGACTGCCTCTCCGACTCACCGACTGCCTCTCCGACTCACCGACTGCCTCTCCGTGCACCGACTGCCTCCCGACTCAACGACTGCCTCCCGAATCACCGACTGCCTCTCTGACTCACCGACTGCCTCTCCGACTCACCGACTGCATCTCTGACTCACCAACTGCCTCTCTGACTCACCGACTGCCTCTCGACTCACCGACTGCCTCGCCCACTCACCAAACGCCTCTCCCACTCACCGACTGCCTCACCGAATCACCGACTGCCTCTCCGACTCACCAACCGCATCTCTGACTCACCAACTGCCTCTCTGACTCACCGACTGCCCCCCGACTCACCGACTGCCTCCTGACTCACCGACTGCCACTCCAACTCACCGACTGCCTCCCGACTCATCCGACCACCTGTCCGACTCACCGACTGCCACTCCAACTCACCGACTGCCTCCCGACTCATCCGACCACCTGTCCGACTCACCGACTGTCTCTCCGACTCACCGACTGCCTCTCCGACTCACCTACTGCCTCCCGACTCACCGATTGCCTCCTGACTCACTGACCGCCTCTCCAACTCACCGACCGCCTCGCCGACTCACCGACTGCCTCTCTGATTCACCGACCGCCTCTCCGACTCACCGACTGCCTCCCCGACTCACCGACCGCCTCTCCGAATCACCGATTGCCTCCCGACTCACCGACATCCTCCCAACTCACCGACCGCCTCTGCGACTCACCGACTGCCTCTCCCGCTCACCGACTGCCTCTCCGACTCACCGACCGCCTCTCCGACTCACCGACCGCCTCACCGATTCACCGACTGCCTCACCGACTCACCGACTGCCTCTCCGACTCACCGACCGCCTCTCCGACTCACCGACTGCCTCCCGAATCACCGACTGCCTCCCGACTCACTGACTGCCTCTCCCACTCACCGACTGCCTCTCCGACTCACCGACTGCCTCTCAGACTCAACGACCGCCTATCCGACTCACCGACTGCCTCTCCGACTCACCGACCGCCTCTCCGACTCACCGACCGCCTCCCCGACTCACCGACCTCCTCTCCGACTCACCGACTGCCTCCCGACTCACCGACATCCTCCCGACTCACCGACCGCCTCTCCGACTCACCGACTGCCTCTCCCACTCACCGACTGCCTCTCCGACTCACCGACCGCCTCTCCGACTCAACGACCGCCTCTCCGATTCACCGACTGCCTCTCCGACTCACCGACCGCCTCTCCGACTCACCGACCGCCTCTCCGACTCACCGACTGCCTCCCGACTCACCGACTGCCTCTCCGACTCACCGACTGCCTGTCCGTGCACCGACTGCCTTGCGACTCACCGACTGCCTCCCGACTCACCGACTGCCTCTCCGACTCACCGACTGCTTCTCCGACTCACCGACCGCATCTCCGACTCACCGACTGCCTCTCTGACTAACCGACTGCCTCTCCGACTCACCGACTGCCTCTCTGACTCACCGACCACCTCTTCGACTCACCGACTGCCGCTCTGACTCACCGACTGCCTCTCCGACTCACCGACTGCCTCTCTGACTCACCGACCTCCTCTCAGACTCACCGACCGCCTCTCCGACTCACCGACTGCCTCTCTGACTCACCGACCGCATCTCCGAGTCACCGGCCACCTTTCCGACTCACCGACCGCCTCTCCGACTCACTGACTGCCTCTCCGACTCACCGACACCCTCTCTGACTCACCGACCACCTCTCTGACTCACCGACCGCCTCTCAGACTCACCGACCGCCTCTCCGACTCACCGACCGCCTCTCCGACTCACCGACTGCCTCTCCGACTCACGGACTGCCTCTCCGACTCACCGACCGCCTCTCTGACTCACCGACTGCATCTCTGACTCACCGACCGCCTCCCGACTCACCGACTGCCTCCTGACTCACTGACTACCTCTCTGACTCACCGACCGCCTCTCCGACTCACCGACTGCCTCTCCGACTCACCGACCGCCTCCCCGACTCACCGACAGCCTCTCCGACTCACCGACTGCCTCCCGACTCACCGACAGCCTCCCGACTCACCGATCGCCTCTCCGACTCACCGACTGCCTCTCCGACTCACCGACTGCCTCTCCGACTCACCTACCACCTCCCGACTCACCGACCGCCTCCCGACTCACCGACTGCCTCTCCGACTCACCTACTGCCTCCCGACTCACCGACCGCCTGCCGACTCACCGACCGCCTCTCCGCCTCACCGACTGCCTCTCCGACTCACCGACCGCCTCTCCGACACACCGACTGCCTCTCCGACTCACCGACTGCCTCCCGACTCACCGACTGCCTCCCGACTCACCGACATACTCCCGACTCACCGACTGCCTCTCCGACTCAGCGACTGCCTCTCCCACTCACCGACTGCCTCTCCGACTCACCGACTGCCTCCCGACTCACCGACTGCCTCCCGACTCACCGACATACTCCCGACTCACCGACTGCCTCCCGACTCACCGACATACTCCCGACTCACCGACTGCGTCTCCCACTCACCGACTGCCTCTCCGACTCACCGACCGCATCTCCGACTCACCGACCGCCTCTCCGACTCACCGACTGCCTCCCGACTCACCGACATACTCCCGACTCACCGACTGCCTCCCGACTCACCGACATACTCCCGACTCACCGACTGCCTCTCCGACTCACCGACCGCCTCTCCGACACACCGACCGCCTCTCCGACTCACCGACTGCCTCCCGACTCACCGACATACTCCCGACTCACCGACTGCCTCCCGACTCACCGACATACTCCCGACTCACCGACTGCCTCTCCCACTCACCGACTGCCTCTCCGACTCACCGACCGCATCTCCGACTCACCGACCGCCTCTCCGACTCACCGACTGCCTCCCGACTCACCGACTGCCTCTCCGACTCACCGACCGCCTCTCTGACTCACCGACTGCCTCTCCGACTCAACGACCGCCTATCCGACTCACCGACTGCCTCTCCGACTCACCGACAACCTCTCCGACTCACCGACTGCCTCACGACTCACCGAGCGCCTCCCCGAATCACCGACCGCCTCCCGACTCACCGACCGCCTCTCCGACTCACCGACCGCCTCTCTGAGTCACCGACTGCCTCTCCGACTCACCGACTGCCTCTCCGACTCACCGACTGCCTCTCCGTGCACCGACTGCCTCCCGACTCAACGACTGCCTCCCGAATCACCGACTGCCTCTCTGACTCACCGACTGCCTCTCCGACTCACCGACTGCATCTCTGACTCACCAACTGCCTCTCTGACTCACCGACTGCCTCTCGACTCACCGACTGCCTCGCCCACTCACCAAACGCCTCTCCCACTCACCGACTGCCTCACCGAATCACCGACTGCCTCTCCGACTCACCAACCGCATCTCTGACTCACCAACTGCCTCTCTGACTCACCGACTGCCTCTGCGACTCACCGACTGCCTCTCCGACTCACCGACTGCCCCCCGACTCACCGACTGCCTCCTGACTCACCGACTGCCACTCCAACTCACCGACTGCCTCCCGACTCATCCGACCACCTGTCCGACTCACCGACTGTCTCTCCGACTCACCGACTGCCTCTCCGACTCACCTACTGCCTCCCGACTCACCGATTGCCTCCTGACTCACTGACCGCCTCTCCAACTCACCGACCGCCTCGCCGACTCACCGACTGCCTCTCTGATTCACCGACCGCCTCTCCGACTCACCGACTGCCTCCCCGACTCACCGACCGCCTCTCCGAATCACCGATTGCCTCCCGACTCACCGACATCCTCCCAACTCACCGACCGCCTCTGCGACTCACCGACTGCCTCTCCCGCTCACCGACTGCCTCTCCGACTCACCGACCGCCTCTCCGACTCACCGACCGCCTCACCGATTCACCGACTGCCTCACCGACTCACCGACTGCCTCTCCGACTCACCGACCGCCTCTCCGACTCACCGACTGCCTCCCGAATCACCGACTGCCTCCCGACTCACTGACTGCCTCTCCCACTCACCGACTGCCTCTCCGACTCACCGACTGCCTCTCAGACTCAACGACCGCCTATCCGACTCACCGACTGCCTCTCCGACTCACCGACCGCCTCTCCGACTCACCGACCGCCTCCCCGACTCACCGACCTCCTCTCCGACTCACCGACTGCCTCCCGACTCACCGACATCCTCCCGACTCACCGACCGCCTCTCCGACTCACCGACTGCCTCTCCCACTCACCGACTGCCTCTCCGACTCACCGACCGCCTCTCCGACTCAACGACCGCCTCTCCGATTCACCGACTGCCTCTCCGACTCACCGACCGCCTCTCCGACTCACCGACCGCCTCTCCGACTCACCGACTGCCTCCCGACTCACCGACTGCCTCTCCGACTCACCGACTGCCTGTCCGTGCACCGACTGCCTTGCGACTCACCGACTGCCTCCCGACTCACCGACTGCCTCTCCGACTCACCGACTGCTTCTCCGACTCACCGACCGCATCTCCGACTCACCGACTGCCTCTCTGACTAACCGACTGCCTCTCCGACTCACCGACTGCCTCTCTGACTCACCGACCACCTCTTCGACTCACCGACTGCCGCTCTGACTCACCGACTGCCTCTCCGACTCACCGACTGCCTCTCTGACTCACCGACCTCCTCTCAGACTCACCGACCGCCTCTCCGACTCACCGACTGCCTCTCTGACTCACCGACCGCATCTCCGAGTCACCGGCCACCTTTCCGACTCACCGACCGCCTCTCCGACTCACTGACTGCCTCTCCGACTCACCGACACCCTCTCTGACTCACCGACCACCTCTCTGACTCACCGACCGCCTCTCAGACTCACCGACCGCCTCTCCGACTCACCGACCGCCTCTCCGACTCACCGACTGCCTCTCCGACTCACGGACTGCCTCTCCGACTCACCGACCGCCTCTCTGACTCACCGACTGCATCTCTGACTCACCGACCGCCTCCCGACTCACCGACTGCCTCCTGACTCACTGACTACCTCTCTGACTCACCGACCGCCTCTCCGACTCACCGACTGCCTCTCCGACTCACCGACCGCCTCCCCGACTCACCGACAGCCTCTCCGACTCACCGACTGCCTCCCGACTCACCGACAGCCTCCCGACTCACCGATCGCCTCTCCGACTCACCGACTGCCTCTCCCACTCACCGACTGCCTCGCCGACTCACCGACCGCCTCTCCGACTCACCGACCGCCTCTCCGACTCACCGACCGCCCCTCCGACTCACCGACCGCCTCCCGAATCACCGACTGCCTCCCGACTCACCGACTGCCTCTCCCACTCACCGACTGCCTCTCCGACTCACCGACTGCCTCTCCGACTCAACGACTGCCTATCCGACTCACCGACTGCCTCTCCGACTCACCGACTGCCTCTCCCACTCACCGACTGCCTCTCCGACTCACCGACCGCCTCTGCGACTCACCGACTGCCTCCCGACTCAACGACCGCCTCCCGACTCACCGACTGCCTCTCTGACTCACCGACCTCCTCTCAGACTCACCGACCGCCTCTCCGACTCACCGACTGCCTCTCTGACTCACCGACCGCCTCTCCGAGTCACCGGCCACCTTTCCGACTCACCGACCGCCTCTCCGACTCACTGACTGCCTCTCCGACTCACCGACACCCTCTCTGACTCACCGACCACCTCTCTGACTCACCGACCGCCTCTCAGACTCACCGACCGCCTCTCCGACTCACCAACCGCCTCTCCGACTCACCGACCGCCTCTCCGACTCACGGACTGCCTCTCCGACTCACCGACCGCCTCTCTGACTCACCGACTGCATCTCTGACTCACCGACAGCCTCCCGACTCACCGACTGCCTCCTGACTCACTGACTACATCTATGACTCACCGACCGCCTCTCCGACTCACCGACTGCCTCTCCGACTCACCGACCGCCTCCCCGACTCACCAACAGCCTCTCCGACTCACCGACTGCCTCCCGACTCACCGACAGCCTCCCGACTCACCGATCGCCTCTCCGACTCACCGACTGCCTCTCCCACTCACCGACTGCCTCGCCAACTCACCGACCGCCTCTCCGACTCACCGACCGCCTCTCCGACTCACCGACCGCCACTCCGACTCACCGACCGCCTCCCGAATCACCGACTGCCTCCCGACTCACCGACTGCCTCTCCCACTCACCGACTGCCTCTCCGACTCACCGACTGCCTCTCTGACTCACCGACCGCCTCCCGACTCACCGACTGCCTCTCCGACTCACCGACTGCCTCTCCATGCACCGACTGCCTCGCGACTCACCGACTGCTTCCCGACTCACCGACTGCCTCTCTGACTCACCGACTGCATCTCCGACTCACGGACTGCCTCTCTGACTCACCGACCGCCTCTCCGACTCACTGACTGCCTCTCTGACTCACCGACCGCCTCTCCGACTCACTGACTGCCTCTCTGACTCACCGACCGCCTCTCCGACTCACCTACTGCCTCTCTGACTCACCGACCGCCTCTCCGACTCACCGACCGCCTCTCTGACTGACCGACTGCCTCTCCGACTCAATGACCGCCTCTCCGACTCACCGACTGCCTCTTCGACTCACCAAATGCCTCTCCGACTCAACGACCGCCTATCCGACTCACCGACTGCCTCTCCGACTCACCGACAACCTCTCCGACTCACCGACTGCCTCACGACTCACCGAGCGCCTCCCCGAATCACCGACCGCCTCCCGACTCACCGACCGCCTCTCCGACTCACCGACCGCCTCTCCGAGTCACCGACTGCCTCTCCGACTCACCGACTGCCTCTCCGACTCACCGACTGCCTCTCCGTGCACCGACTGCCTCCCGACTCAAAGACTGCCTCCCGAATCACCGACTGCCTCTCCGACTCACCGACCGCATCTCTGACTCACCAACTGCCTCTCTGACTCACCGACTGCCTCTCGATTCACCGACTGCCTCGCCCACTCACCAAACGCCTCTCCCACTCACCAACTGCCTCACCGAATCACCGACTGCCTCTCCGACTCACCGACCGCATCTCTGACTCACCGACTGCCTCTCTGACTCACCGACTGCCTCTCCGACTCACCGACTGCCTCTCCGACTCACCGACTGCCCCCCGACTCACCGACAGCCTCCTGACTCACCGACTGCCACTCCGACTCACCGACTGCCTCCCGACTCATCCGACCGCCTGTCCGACTCACCGACTGCCTCTCCGACTCACCGACTGCCTCTCCGACTCACCGACTGCCTCCCGACTCACCGACTGCCTACTGACTCACTGACCGCCTCTCCAACTCACCGACCGCCTCTCCGACTCACCGACTGCCTCTCTGATTCACCGACCGCCTCTCCGACTCACCGACTGCCTTCCCGACTCACCGACCGCCTCTCCGACTCACCGATTGCCTCCCGACTCACCGACATCCTCCCGACTCACCGACCGCCTCTCCGACTCACCGACTGCCTGTCCCGCTCACCGACTGCTCTCCGACTCACCGACCGCCTCTCCGACTCACCGACCGCCTCACCGATTCACCGACTGCCTCTCCGACTCACCGACTGCCTCTCCGACTCACCGACCGCCTCTCCGACTCACCGACTGCCTCCCGAATCACCGACTGCCTCCCGACTCACTGACTGCCTCTCCCACTCACCGACTGCCTCTCCGACTCACCGACTGCCTCTCAGACTCAACGACCGCCTATCCGACTCACCGACTGCCTCTCCGACTCACCGACCGCCTCTCCGTCTCACCGACCGCCTCCCCGACTCACCGACCTCCTCTCCGACTCACCGACTGCCTTCCGACTCACCGACATCCTCCCGACTCACCGACCGCCTCTCCGACTCACCGACTGCCTCTCCCACTCACCGACTGCCTCTCCGACTCACCGACCGCCTCTCCGACTCAACGACCGCCTCTCTGATTCACCGACTGCCTCTCCGACTCACCGACTGCCTCTCTGACTCTCCGACCGCCTCTCCGACTCACCGACCGCCTCCCGACTCACCGACTGCCTCCCGACTCACTGACTGCCTCTCCGACTCACCGACTGCCTCTCCGACTCACCGACCGCCTCCCGACTCACCGACCGCCTCTCCGACTCACCGACTGCCTCTCCGACTCACCGACTGCCTCTCCGACTCACCGACCGCCTCTCCGACTCACCGACTGCCTCCCGAACCACCGACTGCCTCCCGACTCACTGACTGCCTCTCCCACTCACCGACTGCCTCTTCGACTCACCGACTGCCTCTCCGACTCAACGACCGCCTATCCGACTCACCGACATCCTCCCGACTCACCGACCGCCTCTCCGACTCACCAACTGCCTCTCCGACTCACCGACTGCCTCTACGAATCACCGACCGGCTCCTGACTCACTGACTGCCTCTCCGACTCACCGACTGCCTCTCCGACTCACCGATTGCCTCCCGACTCACCGACATTATCCCGACTCACCGACCGCCTCTCCGACTCACCGACTGCCTCTCCCACTCACCGACTGCCTCTCCGACTCACCGACCGCCTCTCCGACTCACCGACCGCCTCTCCGACTCACCGACTGCCTCTCCGACTCACCGACCGCCTCTCCGACTCAACGACCGCCTCTCTGATTCACCGACTGCCTCTCCGACTCACCGACTGCCTCTCTGACTCACCGACCGCCTCTCCGACTCACCGACTGCCTCCCGACTCACCGACTGCCTCTCCGACTCACCGACTGCCTGTCCGTGCACCGACTGCCTTGCGACTCACCGACTGCCTCCCGACTCACCGACTGCCTCTCTGACTCACCGACTGCTTCTCCGACTCACCGACCGCATCTCCGAATCACCGACTGCCTCTCTGACTAACCGACTGCCTCTCCGACTCACCGACTGCCTCTCTGACTCACCGACAGCCGCTCTGACTCACCGACTGCCTCTCCGACTCACCGACTGCCTCTCTGACTCACCGACCTCCTCTCAGACTCACCGACCGCCTCTCCGACTCACCGACTGCCTCTCCGACTCACCGACCGCCTCTCCGAGTCACGGGCCACCTCTCCGACTCACCGACCGCCTCTCCGACTCACTGACTGCCTCTCCGACTCACCGACAACCTCTCTGACTCACCGACCACCTCTCTGACTCACCAACTGCCTCTCTGACTCACCGACTGCCTCTCCGACTCACCGACTGCCTCTCCGACTCACCGACTGCCCCCCGACTCACCGACTGCCTCCTGACTCACCGACTGCCACTCCGACTCACCGACCGCCCCTCCGACTCACCGACCGCCTCTCCGACTCACCGACCGTCTCTCCGACTCACCGACCGCCCCTCCGACTCACCGACCGCCTCCCGAATCACCGACTGCCTCCCGACTCACCGACTGCCTCTCCCACTCACCGACTGCCTCTCCGACTCACCGACTGCCTCTCCGACTCAACGACCGCCTATCTGACTCACCGACTGCCTCTCCGACTCACCGACTGCCTCTCCCACTCACCGACTGCCTCTCCGACTCACCGACCACCTCTGCGACTCACCGACTGCCTCCCGACTCACCGACCGCCTCCCGACTCACCGACTGCCTCTCCGACTCACCGACTGCCTCTCCATGCACCGACTGCCTCGCGACTCACCATATGCTTCCCGACTCACCGACTGCCTCTATGACTCACCGACCGCCTCCCGACTCACCGACTGCCTCTCCGACTCACCGACTGCCTCTCCATGCACCGACTGCCTCGCGACTCACCGACTGCTTCCCGACTCACCGACTGCCTCTCTGACTCACCGACTGCATCTCCGACTCACGGACTGCCTCTCTGACTCACCGACCGCCTCTCCGACTCACTGACTGCCTCTCTGACTCACCGACCGCCTCTCCGAGTCACTGACTGCCTCTCTGACTCACCGACCGCCTCTCCGACTCACCTACTGCCTCTCTGACTCACCGACCGCCTCTCCGACTCACCGACCGCCTCTCTGACTCACCGACTGCCTCTCCGACTCAATGACCGCCTCTCCGACTCACCGACTGCCTCTTCGACTCACCAACTGCCTCTCCGACTCACTGACTGCCTCCCGACTCACCTACATACTCCCGACTCACCGACCTCCTCTCCGGCTCAACGACTGCCTCTCCTACTCACCGACCGCCTCTCCGACTCATCGACTGCCTCCCGACTCACCGACATACTCCCGACTCACCGACCTCCTCTCCGGCTCAGCGACTGCCTCTCCCGCTCACCGACCGCATCTCCGACTCACCGACCGCCTCTCCGACTCACCTACTGCCTCCCGACTCACCGACCGCCTGCCGACTCACCGATCGCCTCTCCGACTCACCGACTGCCTCTCCGACTCACCGACCGCCTCTCCGACTCACCGACTGCCTCTCCCACTCACCGACTGCCTCTCCGACTCACCGACTGCCTCCCGACTCACCGACACACTCCCGACTCACCGACCGCCTCTCTGACTCAGCGACTGCCTCTCCCACTCACCGACTGCCTCTCCGACTCACCGACCGCATCTCCGACTCACCGACCGCCTCTCCGACTCACCGACTGCCTCCCGACTCACCGACTGCCTCTCCGACTCACCGACTGCCTGTCCGTGCACCGACTGCCTTGCGACTCACCGACTGCCTCCCGACTCACCGACTGCCTCTCTGACTCACCGACTGCTTCTCCGACTCACCAACCGCATCTCCGACTCACCGACAACCTCTCCGACTCACCGACTGCCTCACGACTCACCGAGCGCCTCCCCGAATCACCGACCGCCTCCCGACTCACCGACCGCCTCTCCGACTCACCGACCGCCTCTCCGAGTCACCGACTGCCTCTCCGACTCACCGACTGCCTCTCCGACTCACCGACTGCCTCTCCGTGCACCGACTGCCTCCCGACTCAAAGACTGCCTCCCGAATCACCGACTGCCTCTCTGACTCACCGACTGCCTCTCCGACTCACCGACCGCATCTCTGACTCACCAACTGCCTCTCTGACTCACCGACTGCCTCTCGACTCACCGACTGCCTCGCCCACTCACCAAACGCCTCTCCCACTCACCGACTGCCTCACCGAATCACCGACTGCCTCTCCGACTCACCGACTGCATCTCTGACTCACCGACTGCCTCTCTGACTCACCGACTGCCTCTCCGACTCACCGACTGCCTCTCCGACTCACCGACTGACCCCCGACTCACCGACTGCCTCCTGACTCACCGACTGCCACTCCGACTCACCGACTGCCTCCCGACTCACTGACCGCCTCTCCAACTCACCGACCGCCTCTCCGACTCACCGACTGCCTCTCTGATTCACCGACCGCCTCTCCGACTCACCGACTGCCTCCCCGACTCACCGACCGCCTCTCCGACTCACCGATTGCCTCCCGACTCACCGACATCCTCCCGACTCACCGACCGCCTCTCCGACTCACCGACTGCCTCTCCCGCTCACCGACTGCCTCTCCGACTCACCGACCGCCTCTCCGACTCACCGACCGCCTCACCGATTCACCGACTGCCTCTCCGACTCACCGACTGCCTCTCCGACTCACCGACCGCCTCTCCGACTCACCGACTGCCTCCCGAATCACCGACTGCCTCCCGACTCACTGACTGCCTCTCCCACTCACCGACTGCCTCTCCGACTCACCGACTGCCTCTCAGACTCAACGACCGCCTATCCGACTCACCGACTGCCTCTCCGACTCACCGACCGCCTCTCCGACTCACCGACCGCCTCCCCGACTCACCGACCTCCTCTCCGACTCACCGACTGCCTCCCGACTCACCGACATCCTCCCGACTCACCGACCGCCTCTCCGACTCACCGACTGCCTCTCCCACTCACCGACTGCCTCTCCGACTCACCGACCGCCTCTCCGACTCAACGACCGCCTCTCTGATTCACCGACTGCCTCTCCGACTCACCGACTGCCTCTCTGACTCTCCGACCGCCTCTCCGACTCACCGACCGCCTCCCGACTCACCGACTGCCTCCCGACTCACTGACTGCCTCTCCGACTCACCGACTGCCTCTCCGACTCACCGACCACCTCCCGACTCACCGACCGCCTCTCCGACTCACCGACTGCCTCTCCGACTCACCGACTGCCTCTCCGACTCACCGACCGCCTCTCCGACTCACCGACTGCCTCCCGAACCACCGACTGCCTCCCGACTCACTGACTGCCTCTCCCACTCACCGACTGCCTCTTCGACTCACCGACTGCCTTTCCGACTCAACGACCGCCTATCCGACTCACCGACATCCTCCCGACTCACCGACCGCCTCTCCGACTCACCAACTGCCTCTCCGACTCACCGACTGCCTCTCCGAATCACCGACCGGCTCCTGACTCACTGACTGCCTCTCCGACTCACCGACTGCCTCTCCGACTCACCGATTGCCTCCCGACACACCGACATCCTTCCGACTCACCGACCGCCTCTCCGACTCACCGACCGCCTCTCCGACTCACCGACCGCCTCTCCGACTCACCGACTGCCTCTCCGACTCACCGACCGCCTCTCCGACTCAACGACCGCCTCTCCGATTCACCGACTGCCTCTCCGACTCACCGACTGCCTCTCTCACTCACTGACCGCCTCTCCGACTCACCGACTGCCTCCCGACTCACCGACTGCCTCTCCGACTCACCGACTGCCTGTCCGTGCACCGACTGCCTTGCGACTCACCGACTGCCTCCCGACTCACCGACTGCCTCTCTGACTCACCGACTGCTTCTCCGACTCACCGACTGCCTCTCCGACTCACCGACTGCCCCCCGACTCACCGACTGCCTCCTGACTCACTGACTGCCACTCCGACTCACCGACTGCCTCCCGACTCATCCGACCGCCTGTCCGACTCACCGACTGCCTCTCCGACTCACCGACTGCCTCTCCGACTCACCGACTGCCTCCCGACTCACCGACTGCCTACTGACTCACTGACCGCCTCTCCAAATCACCGACCGCCTCTCCGACTCACCGACTGCCTCTCTGATTCACCGACCGCCTCTCCGACTCACCGACTGCCTCCCCGACTCACCGACCGCCTCTCCGACTCACCGATTGCCTCCCGACTCACCGACATCCTCCCGACTCACCGACCGCCTCTCCGACTCACCGACTGCCTCTCCCGCTCACCGACTGCCTCTCCGACTCACCGACCGCCTCTCCGACTCACCGACCGCCTCACCGATTCACCGACTGCCTCTCCGACTCACCGACTGCCTCTCCGACTCACCGACCGCCTCTCCGACTCACCGACTGCCTCCCGAATCACCGACTGCCTCCCGACTAACTGACTGCCTCTCCCACTCACCGACTGCCTCTCCGACTCACCGACCGCCTCTCAGACTCAACGACCGCCTATCCGACTCACCGACTGCCTCTCCGACTCACCGACCGCCTCTCCGACTCACCGACCGCCTCCCCGACTCACCGACCTCCTCTCCGACTCACCGACTGCCTCCCGACTCACCGACATCCTCCCGACTCACCGACCGCCTCTCCGACTCACCGACTGCCTCTCCCACTCACCGACTGCCTCTCCGACTCACCGACCGCCTCTCCGACTCAACGACCGCCTCTCTGATTCACCGACTGCCTCTCCGACTCACCGACTGCCTCTCTGACTCTCCGACCGCCTCTCCGACTCACCGACCGCCTCCCGACTCACCGACTGCCTCCCGACTCACTGACTGCCTCTCCGACTCACCGACTGCCTCTCCGACTCACCGACCGCCTCCCGACTCACCGACCGCCTCTCCGACTCACCGACTGCCTCTCCGACTCACCGACTGCCTCTCCGACTCACCGACCGCCTCTCCGACTCACCGATTGCCTCCCGACTCACCGACATCCTCCCGACTCACCGACCGCCTCTCCGACTCACCGACTGCCTCTCCCGCTCACCGACTGCCTCTCCGACTCACCGACCGCCTCTCCGACTCACCGACCGCCTCACCGATTCACCGACTGCCTCTCCGACTCACCGACTGCCTCTCCGACTCACCGACCGCCTCTCCGACTCACCGACTGCCTCCCGAATCACCGACTGCCTCCCGACTCACTGACTGCCTCTCCCACTCACCGACTGCCTCTCCGACTCACCGACTGCCTCTCAGACTCAACGACCGCCTATCCGACTCACCGACTGCCTCTCCGACTCACCGACCGCCTCTCCGACTCACCGACCGCCTCCCCGACTCACCGACCTCCTCTCCGACTCACCGACTGCCTCCCGACTCACCGACATCCTCCCGACTCACCGACCGCCTCTCCAACTCACCGACTGCCTCTCCCACTCACCGACTGCCTCTCCGACTCACCGACCGCCTCGCCGACTCAACGACCGCCTCTCTGATTCACCGACTGCCTCTCCGACTCACCGACTGCCTCTCTGACTCTCCGACCGCCTCTCCGACTCACCGACCGCCTCCCGACTCACCGCCTGCCTCCCGACTCACTGACTGCCTCTCCGACTCACCGACTGCCTCTCCGACTCACCGACCGCCTCCCGACTCACCGACCGCCTCTCCGACTCACCGACTGCCTCTCCGACTCACCGACTGCCTCTCCGACTCACCGACCGCCTCTCCGACTCACCGACTGCCTCCCGAACCACCGACTGCCTCCCGACTCACTGACTGCCTCTCCCACTCACCGACTGCCTCTTCGACTCACCGACTGCCTTTCCGACTCAACGACCGCCTATCCGACTCACCGACATCCTCCCGACTCACCGACTGCCTCTCCGACTCACCAACTGCCTCTCCGACTCACCGACTGCCTCTCCGAATCACCGACCGGCTCCTGACTCACTGACTGCCTCTCCGACTCACCGACTGCCTCTCCGACTCACCGATTGCCTCCCGACTCACCGACATCCTTCCGACTCACCGACCGCCTCTCCGACTCACCGACTGCCTCTCCCACTCACCGACTGCCTCTCCGACTCACTGACCGCCTCTCCGACTCACCGACCGCCTCTCCGACTCACCGACTGCCTCTCTGACTCACCGACCGCCTCTCCGACTCAACGACCGCCTCTCCGATTCACCGACTGCCTCTCCGACTCACCGACTGCCTCTCTGACTCACCGACCGCCTCTCCGACTCACCGACTGCCTCCCGACTCACCGACTGCCTCTCCGACTCACCGACTGCCTGTCCGTGCACCGACTGCCTTGCGACTCACCGACTGCCTCCCGACTCACCGACTGCCTCTCTGACTCACCGACTGCTTCTCCGACTCACCGACCGCATCTCCGACTCACCGACTGCCTCTCTGACTAACCGACTGCCTCTCCGACTCACCGACTGCCTCTCTGACTCACCGACTGCCGCTCTGACTCACCGACTGCCTCTCCGACTCACCGACTGCCTCTCTGACTCACCGACCTCCTCTCAGACTCACCGACCGCCTCTCCGACTCACCGACTGCCTCTCCGACTCACCGACCGCCTCTCCGAGTCACGGGCCACCTCTCCGACTCACCGACCGCCTCTCCGACTCACTGACTGCCTCTCCGACTCACCGACAACCTCTCTGACTCACCGACCACCTCTCTGACTCACCAACTGCCTCTCTGACTCACCGACTGCCTCTCCGACTCACCGACTGCCTCTCCGACTCACCGACTGCCCCCCGACTCACCGACTGCCTCCTGACTCACCGTCTGCCACTCCGACTCACCGACTGCCTCCCGACTCATCCGACCGCCTGTCCGACTCACCGACTGCCTCTCCGACTCACCGACTGCCACTCCGACTCACCGACTGCCTCCCGACTCACCGACTGCCTCCTGACTCACTGACCGCCTCTCCAACTCACCGACCGCCTCTCCGACTCACCGACTGCCTCTCTGATTCACCGACCGCCTCTCCGACTCACCGACTGCCTCCCCGACTCACCGACCGTCTCTCCGACTCACCGATTGCCTCCCGACTCACCGACATCCTCCCGACTCACCGACCGCCTCTCCGACTCACCGACTGCCTCTCCCGCTCACCGACTGCCTCTCCGACTCACCGACCGCCTCTCCGACTCACCGACCGCCTCACCAATTCACCGACTGCCTCTCCGTCTCACCGACTGCCTCTCCGACTCACCGACCGCCTCTCCGACTCACCGACTGCCTCCCGAATCACCGACTGCCTCCCGACTCACTGACTGCCTCTCCCACTCACCGACTGCCTCTCCGACTCACCGACCGCCTCTCCGACTCACCGACCGCCTCACCGATTCACCGACTGCCTCTCCGACTCACCGACTGCCTCTCCGACTCACCGACCGCCTCTCCGACTCACCGACTGCCTCCCGAATCACCGACTGCCTCCCGACTAACTGACTGCCTCTCCCACTCACCGACTGCCTCTCCGACTCACCGACCGCCTCTCAGACTCAACGACCGCCTATCCGACTCACCGACTGCCTCTCCGACTCACCGACCGCCTCTCCGACTCACCGACCGCCTCCCCGACTCACCGACCTCCTCTCCGACTCACCGACTGCCTCCCGACTCACCGACATCCTCCCGACTCACCGACCGCCTCTCCGACTCACCGACTGCCTCTCCCACTCACCGACTGCCTCTCCGACTCACCGACCGCCTCTCCGACTCAACGACCGCCTCTCTGATTCACCGACTGCCTCTCCGACTCACCGACTGCCTCTCTGACTCTCCGACCGCCTCTCCGACTCACCGACCGCCTCCCGACTCACCGACTGCCTCCCGACTCACTGACTGCCTCTCCGACTCACCGACTGCCTCTCCGACTCACCGACCGCCTCCCGACTCACCGACCGCCTCTCCGACTCACCGACTGCCTCTCCGACTCACCGACTGCCTCTCCGACTCACCGACCGCCTCTCCGACTCACCGATTGCCTCCCGACTCACCGACATCCTCCCGACTCACCGACCGCCTCTCCGACTCACCGACTGCCTCTCCCGCTCACCGACTGCCTCTCCGACTCACCGACCGCCTCTCCGACTCACCGACCGCCTCACCGATTCACCGACTGCCTCTCCGACTCACCGACTGCCTCTCCGACTCACCGACCGCCTCTCCGACTCACCGACTGCCTCCCGAATCACCGACTGCCTCCCGACTCACTGACTGCCTCTCCCACTCACCGACTGCCTCTCCGACTCACCGACTGCCTCTCAGACTCAACGACCGCCTATCCGACTCACCGACTGCCTCTCCGACTCACCGACCGCCTCTCCGACTCACCGACCGCCTCCCCGACTCACCGACCTCCTCTCCGACTCACCGACTGCCTCCCGACTCACCGACATCCTCCCGACTCACCGACCGCCTCTCCAACTCACCGACTGCCTCTCCCACTCACCGACTGCCTCTCCGACTCACCGACCGCCTCGCCGACTCAACGACCGCCTCTCTGATTCACCGACTGCCTCTCCGACTCACCGACTGCCTCTCTGACTCTCCGACCGCCTCTCCGACTCACCGACCGCCTCCCGACTCACCGCCTGCCTCCCGACTCACTGACTGCCTCTCCGACTCACCGACTGCCTCTCCGACTCACCGACCGCCTCCCGACTCACCGACCGCCTCTCCGACTCACCGACTGCCTCTCCGACTCACCGACTGCCTCTCCGACTCACCGACCGCCTCTCCGACTCACCGACTGCCTCCCGAACCACCGACTGCCTCCCGACTCACTGACTGCCTCTCCCACTCACCGACTGCCTCTTCGACTCACCGACTGCCTTTCCGACTCAACGACCGCCTATCCGACTCACCGACATCCTCCCGACTCACCGACTGCCTCTCCGACTCACCAACTGCCTCTCCGACTCACCGACTGCCTCTCCGAATCACCGACCGGCTCCTGACTCACTGACTGCCTCTCCGACTCACCGACTGCCTCTCCGACTCACCGATTGCCTCCCGACTCACCGACATCCTTCCGACTCACCGACCGCCTCTCCGACTCACCGACTGCCTCTCCCACTCACCGACTGCCTCTCCGACTCACTGACCGCCTCTCCGACTCACCGACCGCCTCTCCGACTCACCGACTGCCTCTCTGACTCACCGACCGCCTCTCCGACTCAACGACCGCCTCTCCGATTCACCGACTGCCTCTCCGACTCACCGACTGCCTCTCTGACTCACCGACCGCCTCTCCGACTCACCGACTGCCTCCCGACTCACCGACTGCCTCTCCGACTCACCGACTGCCTGTCCGTGCACCGACTGCCTTGCGACTCACCGACTGCCTCCCGACTCACCGACTGCCTCTCTGACTCACCGACTGCTTCTCCGACTCACCGACCGCATCTCCGACTCACCGACTGCCTCTCTGACTAACCGACTGCCTCTCCGACTCACCGACTGCCTCTCTGACTCACCGACTGCCGCTCTGACTCACCGACTGCCTCTCCGACTCACCGACTGCCTCTCTGACTCACCGACCTCCTCTCAGACTCACCGACCGCCTCTCCGACTCACCGACTGCCTCTCCGACTCACCGACCGCCTCTCCGAGTCACGGGCCACCTCTCCGACTCACCGACCGCCTCTCCGACTCACTGACTGCCTCTCCGACTCACCGACAACCTCTCTGACTCACCGACCACCTCTCTGACTCACCAACTGCCTCTCTGACTCACCGACTGCCTCTCCGACTCACCGACTGCCTCTCCGACTCACCGACTGCCCCCCGACTCACCGACTGCCTCCTGACTCACCGTCTGCCACTCCGACTCACCGACTGCCTCCCGACTCATCCGACCGCCTGTCCGACTCACCGACTGCCTCTCCGACTCACCGACTGCCACTCCGACTCACCGACTGCCTCCCGACTCACCGACTGCCTCCTGACTCACTGACCGCCTCTCCAACTCACCGACCGCCTCTCCGACTCACCGACTGCCTCTCTGATTCACCGACCGCCTCTCCGACTCACCGACTGCCTCCCCGACTCACCGACCGTCTCTCCGACTCACCGATTGCCTCCCGACTCACCGACATCCTCCCGACTCACCGACCGCCTCTCCGACTCACCGACTGCCTCTCCCGCTCACCGACTGCCTCTCCGACTCACCGACCGCCTCTCCGACTCACCGACCGCCTCACCAATTCACCGACTGCCTCTCCGTCTCACCGACTGCCTCTCCGACTCACCGACCGCCTCTCCGACTCACCGACTGCCTCCCGAATCACCGACTGCCTCCCGACTCACTGACTGCCTCTCCCACTCACCGACTGCCTCTCCGACTCACCGACTGCCTCTCAGACTCAACGACCGCCTATCCGACTCACCGACTGCCTCTCCGACTCACCGACCGCCTCTCCGACTCACCGACCGCCTCCCCGACTCACCGACCTCCTCTCCGACTCACCGACTGCCTCCCGACTCACCGACATCCTCCCGACTCACCGACCGCCTCTCCGACTCACCGACTGCCTCTCCCACTCACCGACTGCCTCTCCGACTTACCGACCGCCTCTCCGACTCAACGACCGCCTCTCCGATTCACCGACTGCCTCTCCGACTCACCGACTGCCTCTCTGACTCACCGACCGCCTCTCCGACTCACCGACTGCCTCCCGACTCACCGACTGCCTCTCCGACTCACCGACTGCCTGTCCGTGCACCGACTGCCTTGCGACTCACCGACTGCCTCCCGACTCACCGACTGCCTCTCTGACTCACCGACTGCTTCTCCGACTCACCGACCGCATCTCCGACTCACCGACTGCCTCTTTGACTAACCGACTGCCTCTCCGACTCACCGACTGCCTCTCTGACTCACCGACTGCCGCTCTGACTCACCGACTGCCTCTCCGACTCACCGACTGCCTCTCTGACTCACCGACCTCCTCTCAGACTCACCGACCGCCTCTCCGACTCACCGACTGCCTCTCTGACTCACCGACCGCCTCTCCGAGTCACCGGCCACCTCTCCGACTCACCGACCGCCTCTCCGACTCACCGACCGCCTCTCCGACTCACCGACTGCCTCCCCGACTCACCGACCGCCTCTCCGACTCACCGATTGCCTCCCAACTCACCGACATCCTCCCGACTCACCGACCGCCTCTCCGACTCACCGACTGCCTCTCCCGCTCACCGACTGCCTCTCCGACTCACCGACCGCCTCTCCGACTCACCGACCGCCTCACCGATTCACCGACTGCCTCTCCGACTCACCGACTGCCTCTCCGACTCACCGACCGCCTCTCCGACTCACCGACTGCCTCCCGAATCACCGACTGCCTCCCGACTCACTGACTGCCTCTCCCACTCACCGACTGCCTCTCCGACTCACCGACTGCCTCTCAGACTCAACGACCGCCTATCCGACTCACCGACTGCCTCTCCGACTCACCGACCGCCTCTCCGACTCACCGACCGCCTCCCCGACTCACCGACCTCCTCTCCGACTCACCGACTGCCTCCCGACTCACCGACATCCTCCCGACTCACCGACCGCCTCTCCGACTCACCGACTGCCTCTCCCACTCACCGACTGCCTCTCCGACTCACCGACCGCCTCTCCGACTCAACGACCGCTTCTCCGATTCACCGACTGCCTCTCCGACTCACCGACTCCCTCTCTGACTCACCGACCGCCTCTCCGACTCACCGACTGCCTCCCGACTCACCGACTGCCTCTCCGACTCACCGACTGCCTGTCCGTGCACCGACTGCCTTGCGACTCACCGACTGCCTCTCGACTCACCGACTGCCTCTCTGACTCACCGACTGCTTCTCCGACTCACCGACCGCATCTCCGACTCACCGACTGCCTCTTTGACTAACCGACTGCCTCTCCGACTCAACGACTGCCTCTCTGACTCACCGACTGCCGCTCTGACTCACCGACTGCCTCTCCGACTCACCGACTGCCTCTCTGACTCACCGACCGCCTCTCTGACTCACTGACTGCCTCTCTGACTCACCGACCGCCTCTCCGACTCACCAACTGCCTCTCTGACTCACCGACCGCCTCTCCTACTCACCGACCGCCCCTCTGACTCACCGACTGCCTCTCCGACTCAATGACCGCCTCTCTGACTCACCGACCGCCTCTCCGACTCACCGCCTGCCTCTCCGACTCACCGACTGCCTCCCGACTCACCTACATACTCCCGACTCACCGACCTCCTCTCCGGCTCAGCGACTGCCTCTCCTACTCAACGACCGCCTCTCCGACTCACCGACTGCCTCCCGACTCACCGACATACTCCCGACTCACCGACCTCCTCTCCGGCTCAGCGACTGACTCTCCCACTCACCGACCGCATCTCCGACTCACCGACCGCCTCTCCGACTCACCGATTGCCTCCCGACTCACCGACTGCCTCTCCGACTCACCGACCGCCTCTCCGACTCACCGACCGCCTCCCGACTCACCGACTGCCTCCCGACTCACTGACTGCCTCTCCGACTCACCGACTGCCTCTCCGACTCACCGACCGCCTCCCGACTCACCGACCGCCTCTCCGACTCACCGACTGCCTCTCCGACTCACCGACTGCCTCTCCGACTCACCGACCGCCTCTCCGACTCACCGACTGCCTCCCGGACCACTGACTGCCTCCCGACTCACTGACTGCCTCTCCCACTCACCGACTGCCTCTTCGACTCACCGACTGCCTCTCCGACTCAACGACCGCCTATCCGACTCACCGACATCCTCCCGACTCACCGACCGCCTCTCCGACTCACCAACTGCCTCTCCGACTCACCGACTGCCTCTCCGACACACCGACCGGCTCCTGACTCACTGACTGCCTCTCCGACTCACCGACTGCCTCTCCGACTCACCGATTGCCTCCCGACTCACCGACATCCTCCCGACTCACCGACCGCATCTCCGACTCACCGACTGCCTCTCCCACTCACCGACTGCCTCTCCGACTCACCGACCGCCTCTCCGACTCACCGACCGCCTCTCCGACTCACCGACTGCCTCTCCGACTCACCGACCGCCTCTCCGACTCACCGACCGCCTCTCCGACTCACCGACTGCCTCCCGAACCACCAACTGCCTCCCGACTCACTGACTGCCTCTCCCACTCACCGACTGCCTCTTCGACTCACCGACTGCCTCTCCGACTCAACGACCGCCTATCCGACTCACCGACATCCTCCCGACTCACCGACCGCCTCTCCGACTCACCAACTGCCTCTCCGACTCACCGACTGCCTCTCCGACTCACCGACCGCCTCCTGACTCACCGACCGCCTCTCCGACTCACCGACTGCCTCTCCGACTCACCGACAGCCTCCCAACTCACCGACATCCTCCCGACTCACCGACCGCCTCTCCGACTCACCGACTGCCTCTCCCACTCACCGACTGCCTCTCCGACTCACCGACTGCCTCTCCGACTCACCGACCGCCTCTCCCACTCACCGACTGCCTCCCAACTCACCGATTGCCTCCCGACTCACCGACTGCCTCTCCGACTCACCGACCACCTCTCCGACTCACCGGCGCCTCCCCGACTCACAGACCACCTCTCCGACTCACTGACTGCCTCCCGACTCACCGACAGCCTCCCGACTCACCGGCCGCCTCTCCGACTCACCGACTGCCTCTCCCACTCACCGACTGCCTCTCTGACTCACCGACCGCCTCTCCGACTCACCGACCGCCTCTCCGACTCACCGACTGCCTCTCCGACTCACCGACTGCCTCTCCGACTCACCGTCCGCCTCTCCGACTCACCGACTGCCTCCCGAATCACCGACTGCCTCCCGATTCACCGACTGCCTCTCCCACTCACCGACTGCCTCTCCGAATCACCGACTGCCTCTCCGACTCAACGACCGCCTATCCGACTCACCGACTGACTCTCTGACTCACCGACTGCCTCTCCCACTCACCGAATGCCTCTCCGACTCACCGACCGCCTCTGCGACTCACCGACTGCCTCCCGACTCACCGACCGCCTCCCGACTCACCGACTGCCTCTCCGACTCACCGACTGCCTCTCCGACTCACCGACAGCCTCCCGACTCACCGACATCCTCCCGACTCACCGACCGCCTCTCCGACTCACCGACTGCCTCTCCCACTCACCGACTGCCTCTCCGACTCACCGACCGCCTCTCCCACTCACCGACCGCCTCTCCCACTCACCGACTGCCTCCCGACTCACCGACTGCCTCCCGACTCACCGACTGCCTCTCCGACTCACCGACCGCCTCTCCGACTCACCGGCGCCTCCCCGACTCACCGACCACCTCTCCGACTCACCGACAGCCTCCCAACTCACCGACATCCTCCCGACTCACCGACCGCCTCTCCGACTCACCGACTGCCTCTCCCACTCACCGACTGCCTCTCCGACTCACCGACTGCCTCTCCGACTCACCGACCGCCTCTCCCACTCACCGACTGCCTCCTGACTCACCGACTGCCTCCCGACTCACCGACTGCCTCTCCGACTCACCGACCGCCTCTCCGACTCACCGGCGCCTCCCCGACTCACCGACCACCTCTCCGACTCACCGACTGCCTCCCGACTCACCGACAGCCTCCCGACTCACCGGCCGCCTCTCCGACTCACCGACTGCCTCTCCCACTCACCGACTGCCTCTCTGACTCACCGACCGCCTCTCCGACTCACCGACCGCCTCTCCGACTCACCGACTGCATCTCTGACTCACCGACCGCCTCCCGACTCACCGACTGCCTCCTGACTCACTGACTACCTCTCTGACTCACCGACCGCCTCTCCGACTCACCGACTGCCTCTCCGACTCACCGACCACCTCTCCGACTCACCGACCGCCTCCCCGACTCACCGACCGCCTCTCCGACTCACCGACTGCCTCCCGACTCACCGACAGCCTCCCGACTCACCGATCGCCTCTCCGACTCACCGACTGCCTCTCCCACTCACCGTCTGCCTCGCCGACTCACCGACCGCCTCTCCGACTCACCGACCGCCTCTCCGACTCACCGACCGCCCCTCCGACTCACCGACCGCCTCCCGAATCACCGACTGCCTCCCGACTCACCGACTGCCTCTCCCACTCACCGACTGCCTCTCCGACTCACGGACTGCCTCTCCGACTCAACGACCGCCTATCCGACTCACCGACTGCCTCTCCGACTCACCGACTGCCTCTCCCACTCACCGACTGCCTCTCCGACTCACCGACCGCCTCTGCGACTCACCGACTGCCTCCCGACTCACCGACCGCCTCCCGACTCACCGACTGCCTCTCCGACTCACCGACGGCCTCTCCATGCACCGACTGCCTCGCGACTCACCGACTGCTTCCCGACTCACCGACTGCCTCTCTGACTCACCGACTGCCTCTCCGACTCACCGACCGCATCTCCGACTCACGGACTGCCTCTCTGACTCACCGACTGCCTCTCCGACTCACCGACCGCCTCTCTGACTCACCGACCGCCTCTCCGACTCACTGACTGCCTCTCTGACTCACCGACCGCCTCTCCGACTCACCAACTGCCTCTCTGACTCACCGACCGCCTCTCCGACTCACCAACCGCCTCTCTGACTCACCGACTGCCTCTCCGACTCAATGACCGCCTCTCTGACTCACCGACTGCCTCTCCGACTCACCGACTGCCTCTCCGACTCACCGACTGCCTCCCGACTCACCTACATACTCCCGACTCACCGACCTCCTCTCCGGCTCAGCGACTGCCTCTCCTACTCAACGACCGCCTCTCCGACTCACCGACTGCCTCCCGACTCACCGACATACTCCCGACTCACCGACCTCCTCTCCGGCTCAGCGACTGACTCTCCCACTCACCGACCGCATCTCCGACTCACCGACCGCCTCTCCGACTCACCGACTGCCTCCCGACTCACCGACTGACTCTCCGACTCACCGACCGCCTCTCCGACTCACCGACCGCCTCCCGACTCACCGACTGCCTCCCGACTCACTGACTGCCTCTCCGACTCACCGACTGCCTCTCCGACTCACCGACCGCCTCCCGACTCACCGACCGCCTCTCCGACTCACCGACTGCCTCTCCGACTCACCGACTGCCTCTCCGACTCACCGACCGCCTCTCCGACTCACCGACTGCCTCCCGAACCACCGACTGCCTCCCGACTCACTGACTGCCTCTCCCACTCACCGACTGCCTCTTCGACTCACCGACTGCCTCTCCGACTCAACGACCGCCTATCCGACTCACCGACATCCTCCCGACTCACCGACCGCCTCTCCGACTCACCGACTGCCTCTCCGACTCACCGACTGCCTCTCCGACTCACCGACCGGCTCCTGACTCACTGACTGCCTCTCCGACTCACCGACTGCCTCTCCGACTCACCGATTGCCTCCCGACTCACCGACATCCTCCCGACTCACCGACCGCCTCTCCGACTCACCGACTGCCTCTCCCACTCACCGACTGCCTCTCCGACTCACCGACCGCCTCTCCGACTCACCGACCGCCTCTCCGACTCACCGACTGCCTCTCCGACTCACCGACTGCCTCTCTGACTCACCGACCGCCTCTCCGACTCACCGACTGCCTCCCGAACCACCAACTGCCTCCCGACTCACCGACTGCCTCTCCCACTCACCGACTGCCTCTTTGACTCACCAACTGCCTCTCCGACTCAACGACCGCCTATCCGACTCACCGACATCCTCCCGACTCACCGACCGCCTCTCCGACTCACCAACTGCCTCTCCGACTCACCGACTGCCGCTCCGACTCACCGACCGCCTCCTGACTCACCGACCGCCTCTCCGACTCACCGTCTGCCTCTCCGACTCACCGACTGCCTCTCCGACTCACCGACAGCCTCCCAACTCACCGACATCCTCCCGACTCACCGACCGCCTCTCCGACTCACCGACTGCCTCTCCCACTCACCGACCGCCTATCCGACTCACCGACATCCTCCCGACTCACCGACCGCCTCTCCGACTCACCAACTGCCTCTCCGACTCACCGACTGCCTCTCCGACTCACCGACCGGCTCCTGACTCACCGACCGCATCTCCGACTCACCGACTGCCTCTCCCACTCACCGACTGCCTCTCCGACTCACCGACCGCCTCTCCGACTCACCGACCGCCTCTCCGACTCACCGACTGCCTCTCCGACTCACCGACCGCCTCTCCGACTCACCGACCGCCTCTCCGACTCACCGACTGCCTCCCGAACCACCAACTGCCTCCCGACTCACTGACTGCCTCTCCCACTCACCGACTGCCTCTTCGACTCACCGACTGCCTCTCCGACTCAACGACCGCCTATCCGACTCACCGACATCCTCCCGACTCACCGACCGCCTCTCCGACTCACCAACTGCCTCTCCGACTCACCGACTGCCTCTCCGACTCACCGACCGCCTCCTGACTCACCGACCGCCTCTCCGACTCACCGACTGCCTCTCCGACTCACCGACAGCCTCCCAACTCACCGACATCCTCCCGACTCACCGACCGCCTCTCCGACTCACCGACTGCCTCTCCCACTCACCGACTGCCTCTCCGACTCACCGACTGCCTCTCCGACTCACCGACCGCCTCTCCCACTCACCGACTGCCTCCCAACTCACCGATTGCCTCCCGACTCACCGACTGCCTCTCCGACTCACCGACCACCTCTCCGACTCACCGGCGCCTCCCCGACTCACAGACCACCTCTCCGACTCACTGACTGCCTCCCGACTCACCGACAGCCTCCCGACTCACCGGCCGCCTCTCCGACTCACCGACTGCCTCTCCCACTCACCGACTGCCTCTCTGACTCACCGACCGCCTCTCCGACTCACCGACCGCCTCTCCGACTCACCGACTGCCTCTCCGACTCACCGACTGCCTCTCCGACTCACCGTCCGCCTCTCCGACTCACCGACTGCCTCCCGAATCACCGACTGCCTCCCGATTCACCGACTGCCTCTCCCACTCACCGACTGCCTCTCCGAATCACCGACTGCCTCTCCGACTCAACGACCGCCTATCCGACTCACCGACTGACTCTCTGACTCACCGACTGCCTCTCCCACTCACCGAATGCCTCTCCGACTCACCGACCGCCTCTGCGACTCACCGACTGCCTCCCGACTCACCGACCGCCTCCCGACTCACCGACTGCCTCTCCGACTCACCGACTGCCTCTCCGACTCACCGACAGCCTCCCGACTCACCGACATCCTCCCGACTCACCGACCGCCTCTCCGACTCACCGACTGCCTCTCCCACTCACCGACTGCCTCTCCGACTCACCGACCGCCTCTCCCACTCACCGACCGCCTCTCCCACTCACCGACTGCCTCCCGACTCACCGACTGCCTCCCGACTCACCGACTGCCTCTCCGACTCACCGACCGCCTCTCCGACTCACCGGCGCCTCCCCGACTCACCGACCACCTCTCCGACTCACCGACAGCCTCCCAACTCACCGACATCCTCCCGACTCACCGACCGCCTCTCCGACTCACCGACTGCCTCTCCCACTCACCGACTGCCTCTCCGACTCACCGACTGCCTCTCCGACTCACCGACCGCCTCTCCCACTCACCGACTGCCTCCTGACTCACCGACTGCCTCCCGACTCACCGACTGCCTCTCCGACTCACCGACCGCCTCTCCGACTCACCGGCGCCTCCCCGACTCACCGACCACCTCTCCGACTCACCGACTGCCTCCCGACTCACCGACAGCCTCCCGACTCACCGGCCGCCTCTCCGACTCACCGACTGCCTCTCCCACTCACCGACTGCCTCTCTGACTCACCGACCGCCTCTCCGACTCACCGACCGCCTCTCCGACTCACCGACTGCATCTCTGACTCACCGACCGCCTCCCGACTCACCGACTGCCTCCTGACTCACTGACTACCTCTCTGACTCACCGACCGCCTCTCCGACTCACCGACTGCCTCTCCGACTCACCGACCACCTCTCCGACTCACCGACCGCCTCCCCGACTCACCGACCGCCTCTCCGACTCACCGACTGCCTCCCGACTCACCGACAGCCTCCCGACTCACCGATCGCCTCTCCGACTCACCGACTGCCTCTCCCACTCACCGTCTGCCTCGCCGACTCACCGACCGCCTCTCCGACTCACCGACCGCCTCTCCGACTCACCGACCGCCCCTCCGACTCACCGACCGCCTCCCGAATCACCGACTGCCTCCCGACTCACCGACTGCCTCTCCCACTCACCGACTGCCTCTCCGACTCACGGACTGCCTCTCCGACTCAACGACCGCCTATCCGACTCACCGACTGCCTCTCCGACTCACCGACTGCCTCTCCCACTCACCGACTGCCTCTCCGACTCACCGACCGCCTCTGCGACTCACCGACTGCCTCCCGACTCACCGACCGCCTCCCGACTCACCGACTGCCTCTCCGACTCACCGACGGCCTCTCCATGCACCGACTGCCTCGCGACTCACCGACTGCTTCCCGACTCACCGACTGCCTCTCTGACTCACCGACTGCCTCTCCGACTCACCGACCGCATCTCCGACTCACGGACTGCCTCTCTGACTCACCGACTGCCTCTCCGACTCACCGACCGCCTCTCTGACTCACCGACCGCCTCTCCGACTCACTGACTGCCTCTCTGACTCACCGACCGCCTCTCCGACTCACCAACTGCCTCTCTGACTCACCGACCGCCTCTCCGACTCACCAACCGCCTCTCTGACTCACCGACTGCCTCTCCGACTCAATGACCGCCTCTCTGACTCACCGACTGCCTCTCCGACTCACCGACTGCCTCTCCGACTCACCGACTGCCTCCCGACTCACCTACATACTCCCGACTCACCGACCTCCTCTCCGGCTCAGCGACTGCCTCTCCTACTCAACGACCGCCTCTCCGACTCACCGACTGCCTCCCGACTCACCGACATACTCCCGACTCACCGACCTCCTCTCCGGCTCAGCGACTGACTCTCCCACTCACCGACCGCATCTCCGACTCACCGACCGCCTCTCCGACTCACCGACTGCCTCCCGACTCACCGACTGACTCTCCGACTCACCGACCGCCTCTCCGACTCACCGACCGCCTCCCGACTCACCGACTGCCTCCCGACTCACTGACTGCCTCTCCGACTCACCGACTGCCTCTCCGACTCACCGACCGCCTCCCGACTCACCGACCGCCTCTCCGACTCACCGACTGCCTCTCCGACTCACCGACTGCCTCTCCGACTCACCGACCGCCTCTCCGACTCACCGACTGCCTCCCGAACCACCGACTGCCTCCCGACTCACTGACTGCCTCTCCCACTCACCGACTGCCTCTTCGACTCACCGACTGCCTCTCCGACTCAACGACCGCCTATCCGACTCACCGACATCCTCCCGACTCACCGACCGCCTCTCCGACTCACCGACTGCCTCTCCGACTCACCGACTGCCTCTCCGACTCACCGACCGGCTCCTGACTCACTGACTGCCTCTCCGACTCACCGACTGCCTCTCCGACTCACCGATTGCCTCCCGACTCACCGACATCCTCCCGACTCACCGACCGCCTCTCCGACTCACCGACTGCCTCTCCCACTCACCGACTGCCTCTCCGACTCACCGACCGCCTCTCCGACTCACCGACCGCCTCTCCGACTCACCGACTGCCTCTCCGACTCACCGACTGCCTCTCTGACTCACCGACCGCCTCTCCGACTCACCGACTGCCTCCCGAACCACCAACTGCCTCCCGACTCACCGACTGCCTCTCCCACTCACCGACTGCCTCTTTGACTCACCAACTGCCTCTCCGACTCAACGACCGCCTATCCGACTCACCGACATCCTCCCGACTCACCGACCGCCTCTCCGACTCACCAACTGCCTCTCCGACTCACCGACTGCCGCTCCGACTCACCGACCGCCTCCTGACTCACCGACCGCCTCTCCGACTCACCGTCTGCCTCTCCGACTCACCGACTGCCTCTCCGACTCACCGACAGCCTCCCAACTCACCGACATCCTCCCGACTCACCGACCGCCTCTCCGACTCACCGACTGCCTCTCCCACTCACCGACCGCCTATCCGACTCACCGACATCCTCCCGACTCACCGACCGCCTCTCCGACTCACCAACTGCCTCTCCGACTCACCGACTGCCTCTCCGACTCACCGACCGGCTCCTGACTCACTGACTGCCTCTCCGACTCACCGACTGCCTCTCCGACTCACCGATTGCCTCCCGACTCACCGACATCCTCCCGACTCACCGACCGCATCTCCGACTCACCGACTGCCTCTCCCACTCACCGACTGCCTCTCCGACTCACCGACCGCCTCTCCGACTCACCGACCGCCTCTCCGACTCACCGACTGCCTCTCCGACTCACCGACCGCCTCTCCGACTCACCGACCGCCTCTCCGACTCACCGACTGCCTCCCGAACCACCAACTGCCTCCCGACTCACTGACTGCCTCTCCCACTCACCGACTGCCTCTTCGACTCACCGACTGCCTCTCCGACTCAACGACCGCCTATCCGACTCACCGACATCCTCCCGACTCACCGACCGCCTCTCCGACTCACCAACTGCCTCTCCGACTCACCGACTGCCTCTCCGACTCACCGACCGCCTCCTGACTCACCGACCGCCTCTCCGACTCACCGACTGCCTCTCCGACTCACCGACAGCCTCCCAACTCACCGACATCCTCCCGAATCACCGACCGCCTCTCCGACTCACTGACTGCCTCTCCCACTCACCGACTGCCTCTCCGACTCACCGACTGCCTCTCCGACTCACCGACCGCCTCTCCCACTCACCGACTGCCTCCCAACTCACCGATTGCCTCCCGACTCACCGACTGCCTCTCCAACTCACCGACCGCCTCTCCGACTCACCGGCGCCTCCCCGACTCACCGACCACCTCTCCGACTCACTGACTGCCTCCCGACTCACCGACAGCCTCCCGACTCACCGGCCGCCTCTCCGACTCACCGACTGCCTCTCCCACTCACCGACTGCCTCTCTGACTCACCGACCGCCTCTCCGACTCACCGACCGCCTCTCCGACTCACCGACTGCCTCTCCGACTCACCGTCCGCCTCTCCGACTCACCGACTGCCTCCCGAATCACCGACTGCCTCCCGATTCACCGACTGCCTCTCCCACTCACCGACTGCCTCTCCGAATCACCGACTGCCTCTCCGACTCAACGACCGCCTATCCGACTCACCGACTGACTCTCTGACTCACCGACTGCCTCTCCCACTCACCGAATGCCTCTCCGACTCACCGACCGCCTCTGCGACTCACCGACTGCCTCCCGACTCACCGACCGCCTCCCGACTCACCGACTGCCTCTCCGACTCACCGACTGCCTCTCCGACTCACCGACAGCCTCCCGACTCACCGACATCCTCCCGACTCACCGACCGCCTCTCCGACTCACCGACTGCCTCTCCCACTCACCGACTGCCTCTCCGACTCACCGACCGCCTCTCCCACTCACCGACCGCCTCTCCCACTCACCGACTGCCTCCCGACTCACCGACTGCCTCCCGACTCACCGACTGCCTCTCCGACTCACCGACCGCCTCTCCGACTCACCGGCGCCTCCCCGACTCACCGACCACCTCTCCGACTCACCGACAGCCTCCCAACTCACCGACATCCTCCCGACTCACCGACCGCCTCTCCGACTCACCGACTGCCTCTCCCACTCACCGACTGCCTCTCCGACTCACCGACTGCCTCTCCGACTCACCGACCGCCTCTCCCACTCACCGACTGCCTCCTGACTCACCGACTGCCTCCCGACTCACCGACTGCCTCTCCGACTCACCGACCGCCTCTCCGACTCACCGGCGCCTCCCCGACTCACCGACCACCTCTCCGACTCACCGACTGCCTCCCGACTCACCGACAGCCTCCCGACTCACCGGCCGCCTCTCCGACTCACCGACTGCCTCTCCCACTCACCGACTGCCTCTCTGACTCACCGACCGCCTCTCCGACTCACTGACCGCCTCTCCGACTCACCGACTGCATCTCTGACTCACCGACCGCCTCCCGACTCACCGACTGCCTCCTGACTCACTGACTACCTCTCTGACTCACCGACCGCCTCTCCGACTCACCGACTGCCTCTCCGACTCACCGACCGCCTCTCCGACTCACCGACCGCCTCCCCGACTCACCGACCGCCTCTCCGACTCACCGACTGCCTCCCGACTCACCGACAGCCTCCCGACTCACCGATCGCCTCTCCGACTCACCGACTGCCTCTCCCACTCACCGTCTGCCTCGCCGACTCACCGACCGCCTCTCCGACTCACCGACCGCCTCTCCGACTCACCGACCGCCCCTCCGACTCACCGACCGCCTCTGCGACTCACCGACTGCCTCCCGACTCACCGACCGCCTCCCGACTCACCGATCGCCTCTCCGACTCACCGACTGCCTCTCCCACTCACCGTCTGCCTCGCCGACTCACCGACCGCCTCTCCGACTCACCGACTGCCTCTCCCACTCACCGACTGCCTCTCCGACTCACCGACCGCCTCTGCGACTCACTGACTGCCTCCCGACTCACCGACCGCCTCCCGACTCACCGACTGCCTCTCCGACTCACCGACGGCCTCTCCATGCACCGACTGCCTCGCGACTCACCGACTGCTTCCCGACTCACCGACTGCCTCTCTGACTCACCGACTGCCTCTCCGACTCACCGACCGCATCTCCGACTCACGGACTGCCTCTCTGACTCACCGACTGCCTCTCCGACTCACCGACCGCCTCTCTGACTCACCGACCGCCTCTCCGACTCACTGACTGCCTCTCTGACTCACCGACCGCCTCTCCGACTCACCAACTGCCTCTCTGACTCACCGACCGCCTCTCCGACTCACCAACCGCCTCTCTGACTCACCGACTGCCTCTCCGACTCAATGACCGCCTCTCTGACTCACCGACTGCCTCTCCGACTCACCGACTGCCTCTCCGACTCACCGACTGCCTCCCGACTCACCTACATACTCCCGACTCACCGACCTCCTCTCCGGCTCAGCGACTGCCTCTCCTACTCAACGACCGCCTCTCCGACTCACCGACTGCCTCCCGACTCACCGACATACTCCCGACTCACCGACCTCCTCTCCGGCTCAGCGACTGACTCTCCCACTCACCGACCGCATCTCCGACTCACCGACCGCCTCTCCGACTCACCGACTGCCTCCCGACTCACCGACTGACTCTCCGACTCACCGACTGCCTCTCCGACTCACCGACCGCCTCCCGACTCACCGACCGCCTCTCCGACTCACCGACTGCCTCTCCGACTCACCGACTGCCTCTCCGACTCACCGACCGCCTCTCCGACTCACCGACTGCCTCCCGAACCACCGACTGCCTCCCGACTCAATGACTGCCTCTCCCACTCACCGACTGCCTCTTCGACTCACCGACTGCCTCTCCGACTCAACGACCGCCTATCCGACTCACCGACATCCTCCCGACTCACCGACCGCCTCTCCGACTCACCGACTGCCTCTCCGACTCACCGACTGCCTCTCCGACTCACCGACCGGCTCCTGACTCACTGACTGCCTCTCCGACTCACCGACTGCCTCTCCGACTCACCGATTGCCTCCCGACTCACCGACATCCTCCCGACTCACCGACCGCCTCTCCGACTCACCGACTGCCTCTCCCACTCACCGACTGCCTCTCCGACTCACCGACCGCCTCTCCGACTCACCGACCGCCTCTCCGACTCACCGACTGCCTCTCCGACTCACCGACTGCCTCTCCGACTCACCGACCGCCTCTCCGACTCACCGACTGCCTCCCGAACCACCAACTGCCTCCCGACTCACTGACTGCCTCTCCCACTCACCGACTGCCTCTTTGACTCACCAACTGCCTCTCCGACTCAACGACCGCCTCTCCGACTCACCGACTGCCTCTCCGACTCACCGACTGCCTCTCCGACTCACCGACCGGCTCCTGACTCACTGACTGCCTCTCCGACTCACCGACTGCCTCTCCGACTCACCGATTGCCTCCCGACTCACCGACATCCTCCCGACTCACCGACCGCCTCTCCGACTCACCGACTGCCTCTCCCACTCACCGACTGCCTCTCCGACTCACCGACCGCCTCTCCGACTCACCGACCGCCTCTCCGACTCACCGACTGCCTCTCCGACTCACCGACTGCCTCTCCGACTCACCGACCGCCTCTCCGACTCACCGACTGCCTCCCGAACCACCAACTGCCTCCCGACTCACTGACTGCCTCTCCCACTCACCGACTGCCTCTTTGACTCACCAACTGCCTCTCCGACTCAACGACCGCCTATCCGACTCACCGACATCCTCCCGACTCACCGACCGCCTCTCCGACTCACCAACTGCCTCTCCGACTCACCGACTGCCGCTCCGACTCACCGACCGCCTCCTGACTCACCGACCGCCTCTCCGACTCACCGACTGCCTCTCCGACTCACCGACTGCCTCTCCGACTCACCGACAGCCTCCCAACTCACCGACATCCTCCCGACTCACCGACCGCCTCTCCGACTCACCGACTGCCTCTCCCACTCACCGACTGCCTCTCCGACTCACCGACCGCCTCTCCGACTCACCGACCGCCTCTCCGACTCACCGACTGCCTCTCCGACTCACCGACTGCCTCTCCGACTCACCGTCCGCCTCTCCGACTCACCGACTGCCTCCCGAATCACCGACTGACTCCCGACTCACTGACTGCCTCTCCCACTCACCGAATGCCTCTCCGACTCACCGACCGCCTCTCCGACTCACCGACCGCCTCATCGATTCACCGACTGCCTCTCCGACTCACCGACTGCCTCTCCGACTCACCGACCGCCTCTCCGACTCACCGACTGACTCCCGAATCACCGACTGACTCCCGACTCACTGACTGCCTCTCCCACTCACCGACTGCATCTCCGACTCACCGACTGCCTCTCAGACTCAACGACCGCCTATCCGACTCATCGACTGCCTCTCCGACTCACCGACCGCCTCTCCGACTCACCGACCGCCTCCCCGACTCACCGACCTCCTCTCCGACTCACCGACTGCCTCCCGACTCACCGACATCCTCCCGACTCACCGACCGCCTCTCCGACTCACCGACTGCCTCTCCCACTCACCGACTGCCTCTCCGACTCACCGACCGCCTCTCCGACTCAACGACCGCCTCTCCGATTCACCGACTGCCTCTCCGACTCACCGACTGCCTCTCTGACTCACCGACCGCCTCTCCGACTCACCGACTGCCTCCCGACTCACCGACTGCCTCTCCGACTCACCGACTGCCTGTCCGTGCACCGACTGCCTTGCGACTCACCGACTGCCTCCCGACTCACCGACTGCCTCTCCGACTCACCGACTGCTTCTCCGACTCACCGACCGCATCTCCGACTCACCGACTGCCTCTCTGACTAACCGACTGCCTCTCCGACTCACCGACTGCCTCTCTGACTCACCGACTGCCGCTCTGACTCACCGACTGCCTCTCCGACTCACCGACTGCCTCTCTGACTCACCGACCTCCTCTCAGACTCACCGACCGCCTCTCCGACTCACCGACTGCCTCTCTGACTCACCGACCGCCTCTCCGAGTCACCGGCCACCTCTCCGACTCACCGACCGCCTCTCCGACTCACTGACTGCCTCTCCGACTCACCGACAACCTCTCTGACTCACCGACCGCCTCTCTGACTCACCGACCGCCTCTCAGACTCACCGACCGCCTCTCCGACTCACCGACTGCCTCTCCGACTCACCGACCGCCTCTCCGACTCACCGACTGCATCTCTGACTAACCGACTGCCTCTCCGACTCACCGACTGCCTCTCTGACTCACCGACCGCCTCTCCGACTCACCGACCGCCTCTCTGACTCACCGACCGCCTCTCCGACTCACCGACTGCGTCTCTGACTCACCGACCGCCTCTCTGACTCACCGACCGCCTCTCTGACTCACCGACCGCCTCTCTGACTCACCGACTGCCTCTCTGACTCACCGACCGCCTCTCTGACTCACCGACCGCCTCTCCGACTCACCGACCGCCTCTCCGACTCACTGACTGCCTCCCGACTCACCGACCGCCTCTCTGACTCACCGACCGCCTCTCTGACTCACCGACCGCCTCTCTGACTCACCGACCGCCTCTCCGACTCACCGACCGCCTCTCCGACTCACCGACCGCCTCTCCGACTCACCGACCGTCTCTCCGACTCACCGACCGCCTCTCTGACTCACCGACTGCCTCTCTGACTCACCGACTGCCTCCCGACTCACTGACTGCCTCCTGACTCACTGACTGCCTCTCCGACTCACCGAATGGCTCTCCGACTCACCGACCCCCTCTCCGACTCACCGACTGCCTTCCGACTCACCGACCGCCTCTCCGACTCACCGACCGCCTCCCGACTCACCGACCGCCTCTCCGACTCACCGACCGCCTCTCCGACTCACCGACTGCCTCCCGAATCACCGACTGCCTCCCGACTCACCGACTGCCTCTCCCACTCACCGACCACCTCTCCGACTCACCGACTGCCTCCCGACTCACCGACTGCCTCCTGACTCACTGACCGCCTCTCCGACTCACCGACCGCCTCTCCGACTTACCGACTGCCTCTCCGACTCACCGACCGCCTCCCCGACTCACCGACCGCCTCTCTGACTCACCGACTGCCTCCCGACTCACCGACATCCTCCCGACTCACCGTCCGCCTCTCCGACTCACCGACTGCCTATCCCACTCACCGACTGCCTCTCCAACTCACCGACCGCCTCTCCGACTCACCGACCGCCTCTCTGACTCACCGACTGCCTCCCGACTCACTGACATCCTCCCGACTCACCGTCCGCCTCTCCGACTCACCGACTGCCTATCCCACTCACCGACTGCCTCTCCAACTCACCGACCGCCTCTCCGACTCACCGACCGGCACTCCGACTCACCGACTGCCTCTCCGACTCACCGACCGCCTCTCCGACTCACCGACCGCCTCCCCAACTCACCGACCGCCTCTCTGACTCACCGACTGCCTCCCGACTCACCGACATCCTCCCGACTCACCGTCCGCCTCTCCGACTCACCGACTGCCTATCCCACTCACCGACTGCCTCTCCAACTCACCGACCGCCTCTCCGATTCACCGACCGGCACTCCGACTCACCGACTGCCTCTCCGACTCACCGACTGCCTCTCCGACTCACCGACCGCCTCTCTGACTCACCGACTGCCTCCCGAATCACCGACTGCCTCCCGACTCACTGCCTCTCCCACTCACCGACTGCCTCTCCGACTCACCAACTGCCTCTCCGACTCACCGACTCCCTCTCCGACTCACCGACTGCCTATCCGACTCACCGACTGCCTCTCCGACTCACCGACTGCCTCTCCGACTCACCGACTGCCTCTCCGACTCACCGACTGCCTCTCCGACTCACCGACTGCCTCCCGAATCACCGACTGCCTCCTGACTCACTGACTGCCTCTCCCACTCACCGACTCCCTCTCCGACTCACCGACCGCCTCTCCGACTCACCGACTGCCTCCCGACTCACCGACTGCCTCTCCGACTCACCGACTGCCTCTCCGTGCACCGACTGCCTTGCGACTCACCGACTGCCTCCCGACTCACCGACTGCCTCTCTGACTCACCGACTGCCTCACCGACTCAGCGACCGCCTCTCCGACTCACCGACTGCCTCTCTGACTAACCGACTGCCTCTCCGACTCACCGACCGCCTCTCTGACTCACCGACCGCCTCTCCGACTCACCGACAGCCTCTCTGACTCACCGACCGCCTCTCCGACTCACCGACTGCCTCTCTGACTCACCGACCGCTTCTCTGACTCACCGACCGCCTCTCCGACTCACCGACCACCTCTCCGACTCACCGACCGCCTCTCTGACTCACCGACTGCCTCCCGACTCACCGACTGCCTCTCCGACTCACCGACTACCTCCCGACTCACCGACTGCTTCTCCGACTCACCGACTGCCTCTCCGACTCACCGACTGCCTCCCGACTCACCGACCGCCTCTCCGACTCACCGACTGCCTCTCCGACTCAACGACTGCCTCGCCCACTCACCAAACGCCTCTGCCACTCACCGACTGCCTCACCGACTCACCGACTGCCTCCTGACTCACCGACTGCCTCTCCGACTCAGCGACCGCCTCTCCGACTCACCGACTGCCTCTCAGACTAACCGACTGCCTCCCGAATCACCGACTGCCTCCCGACTCACTGACTGCCTCTCCCACTCACCGACTCCCTCTCCGACTCACCGACCACCTCTCCGACTCACCGACTGCCTCCCGACTCACCGACTGCCTCTCCGACTCACCGACTGCCTCTCCGTGCACCGACTGCCTTGCGACTCACCGACTGCCTCCCGACTCACCGACTGCCTCTCCGACTCAGCGACCGCCTCTCCGACTCACCGACTGCCTCCCGACTCACCGACTGCCTCTCCGACTCACCGACTGCCTCTCCGACTCACCGACTGCCTCCCGACTCACCGACCGCCTCTCCGACTCACCGACTGCCTCTCCGACTCAACGACTGCCTCGCCCACTCACCAAACGCCTCTGCCACTCACCGACTGCCTCACCGACTCACCGACTGCCTCCTGACTCACCGACTGCCTCTCCGACTCACCGACTGCCTCTCCGACTCACCGACTGCCTCCCGACTCACCGACTGCCTCCTGACTCACAGACCGCCTCTCCGACTCACCGACCGCCTCTCCGACTTACTGACTGCCTCTCCGACTCACCGACCGCCTCTCCGACTCACCGACCGCCTCCCCGACTCACCGACCGCCTCTCCGACTCACCGACTGCCTCCCGACTCACCGACATCCTCCCGACTCACCGACCGCCTCTCCGACTCACCGACTGCCTCTCCCACTCACCGACCGCCTCTCCAACTCACCGACCGCCTCTCCGACTCACCGACTGCCACTCCGACTCACCGAATGCCTCTCCGACTCAACGACTGCCTCTCCGACTCACCGACCGCCTCTCCGACTCATCGACTGCCTCCCGAATCACCGACTGCCTCCCGACTCACTGACTGCCTCTCACACTCACCGACTGCCTCTCCGACTCACCAACTGCCTCTCCGACTCAACGACCGCCTATCCGTCTCACCGACTGCCTCTCCGACTTACCGACTGCCTCTCCCACTCACCGACCGCCTCTCTGACTCACCGACCGCCTCTCCGACTCACCGACTGCCTCCCGACTCACCGACTGCCTTCCGACTCACCGACTGCCTCTCCGACTCACCGACTGCCTCTCCGTGCACCGACTGCCTTGCGACTCACCGACTGCCTCCCGACTCACCGACTGCCTCTCTGACTCACCGACTGCCTCTCCGACTCACCAACCGCCTCTCCGACTCACCGACTGCATCTCTGACTAACCGACTGCTTCTCCGACTCACCGACTGCCTCTCTGACTCACCGACCGCCTCTCCGACTCACCGACCGCCTCTCTGACTCACCGACCGCCTCTCCGACTCACCGACTGCCTCTCTGACTCACCGACTGCCTCCCGACTCACCGACATCCTCCCGACTCACCGACCGCCTCTCCGACTCACCGACTGCCTCTCCCACTCACCGACTGCCTCTCCAACTCACTGACCGCCTCTCCGACTCACCGACTGCCACTCCGACTCATCGACTGCCTCTCCGACTCAACGACTGCCTCTCCGACTCACCGACCGCCTCTCCGACTCATCGACTGCCTCCCGAATCACCGACTGCCTCCCGACTCACTGACTGCCTCTCACACTCACCGACTGCCTCTCCGACTCACCAACTGCCTCTCCGACTCAACGACCGCCTATCCGTCTCACCGACTGCCTCTCCGACTTACCGACTGCCTCTCCCACTCACCGACTGCCTCTCTGACTCACCGACCACCTCTCCGACTCACCGACTGCCTTCCGACTCATCGACTGCCTTCCGACTCACCGACTGCCTCTCCGACTCACCGACTGCCTCTCCATGCACCGACTGCCTTGCGACTCACCGACTGCCTCCCGACTCACCGACTGCCTCTCTGACTCACCGACTGCCTCTCCGACTCACCGACCGCCTCTCCGACTCACCGACTGCATCTCTGACTAACCGACTGCTTCTCCGACTCACCGACTGCCTCTCTGACTCACCGACCGCCTCTCCGACTCACCGACCGCCTCTCTGACTCACCGACCGCCTCTCCGACTCACCGACAGCCTCTCTGACTCACTGACCGCCTCTCCGACTCACCGACCGCCTCTCCGACTCACCGACCGCCTCTCCGACTCACCGACCGCCTCTCCGACTCACCGACCGCCTCTCCGACTCACCGACCGCCTCTCTGACTCACCGACCGCCTCTCCGACTCACCGACCGCCTCTCCGACTCACCGACCGCCTCTCCGACTCACCGACCGCCTCTCCGACTCACTGACTGCCTCCCGACTCACCGACCGCCTCTCCGACTCACCGACCGCCTCTCTGACTCACCGACTGCCTCTCCGACTCACCGACCGTCTCTCTGACTCACCGACCGCCTCCCGACTCACCGACTGCCTCCCGACTCACTGAATGCCTCCTGACTCACTGACCGCCTCTCTGACTCACCGACTGCCTCTCTGACTCACCGACTGCCTCCCGACTCACTGACTGCCTCCTGACTCACTGACTGCCTCTCCGACTCACCGAATGGCTCTCCGACTCACCGACCCCCTCTGCGACTCACCGACTGCCTTCCGACTCACCGACCGCCTCTCCGACTCACCGACCGCCTCCCGACTCACCGACCGCCTCTCCGACTCACCGACCGCCTCTCCGACTCACCGACTGCCTCCCGAATCACCGACCGCCTCTCCGACTCACCGACCGCCTCTCCCACTCACCGACCACCTCTCCGACTCACCGACTGCCTCCCGACTCACCGACCGCCTCCTGACTCACTGACCGCCTCTCCGACTCACCGACCGCCTCTCTGACTCACCGACCGCCTCTCCGACTCACCGACTGACTCTCCGACTCACCGACCGCCTCTCTGACTCACCGACCGCCTCTCCGACTCACCGACCGCCTCTCCGACTCACCGACCGCCTCTCCGACTCACCGACCATCTCTCCGACTCACCGACCGCCTCTCTGACTCACCGACTGCCTCTCTGACTCACCGACTGCCTCCCGACTCACTGACTGCCTCCTGACTCACTGACTGCCTCTCTGACTCACCGAATGGCTCTCCGACTCACCGACCCCCTCTCCGACTCTCCGACTGCCTTCCGACTCACCGACCGCCTCTCCGACTCACCGACCGCCTCCCGACTCACCGACCGCCTCTCCGACTCACCGACCACCTCTCCGACTCACCGACTGCCTCCCGAATCACCGACTGCCTCCCGACTCACCGACTGCCTCTCCCACTCACCGACCACCTCTCCGACTCACCGACCGCCTCTCCGACTCACTGACTGCCTCCCGACTCACCGACCGCCTCTCCGACTCACCGACCGCCTCTCCGACTCACCGACCGCCTCTCCGACTCACCGACCGTCTCTCTGACTCACCGACCGCCTCCCGACTCACCGACTGCCTCCCGACTCACTGAATGCCTCCTGACTCACTGACCGCCTCTCTGACTCACCGACTGCCTCTCTGACTCACCGACTGCCTCCCGACTCACTGACTGCCTCCTGACTCACTGACTGCCTCTCCGACTCACCGAATGGCTCTCCGACTCACCGACCCCCTCTGCGACTCACCGACTGCCTTCCGACTCACCGACCGCCTCTCCGACTCACCGACCGCCTCCCGACTCACCGACCGCCTCTCCGACTCACCGACCGCCTCTCCGACTCACCGACTGCCTCCCGAATCACCGACCGCCTCTCCGACTCACCGACCGCCTCTCCCACTCACCGACCACCTCTCCGACTCACCGACTGCCTCCCGACTCACCGACCGCCTCCTGACTCACTGACCGCCTCTCCGACTCACCGACCGCCTCTCTGACTCACCGACCGCCTCTCCGACTCACCGACTGACTCTCCGACTCACCGACCGCCTCTCTGACTCACCGACCGCCTCTCCGACTCACCGACCGCCTCTCCGACTCACCGACCGCCTCTCCGACTCACCGACCATCTCTCCGACTCACCGACCGCCTCTCTGACTCACCGACTGCCTCTCTGACTCACCGACTGCCTCCCGACTCACTGACTGCCTCCTGACTCACTGACTGCCTCTCTGACTCACCGAATGGCTCTCCGACTCACCGACCCCCTCTCCGACTCACCGACTGCCTTCCGACTCACCGACCGCCTCTCCGACTCACCGACCGCCTCCCGACTCACCGACCGCCTCTCCGACTCACCGACCACCTCTCCGACTCACCGACTGCCTCCCGAATCACCGACTGCCTCCCGACTCACCGACTGCCTCTCCCACTCACCGACCACCTCTCCGACTCACCGACTGCCTCCCGACTCACCGACTGCCTCCTGACTCACTGACCGCCTCTCCGACTCACCGACCGCCTCTCCGACTTACCGACTGCCTCTCCGACTCACGGACCGCCTCTCCGACTCACCGACCGCCTCCCCGACTCACCGACCGCCTCTCTGACTCACCGACTGCCTCCCGACTCACCGACATCCTCCCGACTCACCGTCCGCCTCTCCGACTCACCGACTGCCTATCCCACTCACCGACTGCCTCTCCAACTCACCGACCGCCTCTCCGACTCACCGACCGGCACTCCGACTCACCGACTGCCTCTCCGACTCACCGACTGCCTCTCCGACTCACCGACCGCCTCTCTGACTCACCGACTGCCTCCCGACTCACCGACTGCCTCTCCCACTCACCGACTGCCTCTCCGACTCACCAACTGCATCTCCTACTCAACGACTGCCTATCCGACTCACCGACTGCCTCTCCGACTCACTGACTGCCTCTCCGACTCATCGACTCCCTCTCCGACTCACCGACCGCCTCTCCGACTCACCGACTGCCTCCCGACTCACCGACTGCCTCCCGACTCACCGACTGCCTCTCCGACTCACCGACTGCCTCCCGACTCACTGACTGCCTCCTGACTCACTGACTGCCTCTCCGACTCACCGAATGGCTCTCCGACTCACCGACCCCCTCTGCGACTCACCGACTGCCTTCCGACTCACCGACCGCCTCTCCGACTCACCGACCGCCTCCCGACTCACCGACCGCCTCTCCGACTCACCGACCGCCTCTCCGACTCACCGACTGCCTCCCGAATCACCGACCGCCTCTCCGACTCACCGACCGCCTCTCCCACTCACCGACCACCTCTCCGACTCACCGACTGCCTCCCGACTCACCGACCGCCTCCTGACTCACTGACCGCCTCTCCGACTCACCGACCGCCTCTCTGACTCACCGACCGCCTCTCCGACTCACCGACTGACTCTCCGACTCACCGACCGCCTCTCTGACTCACCGACCGCCTCTCCGACTCACCGACCGCCTCTCCGACTCACCGACCGCCTCTCCGACTCACCGACCATCTCTCCGACTCACCGACCGCCTCTCTGACTCACCGACTGCCTCTCTGACTCACCGACTGCCTCCCGACTCACTGACTGCCTCCTGACTCACTGACTGCCTCTCTGACTCACCGAATGGCTCTCCGACTCACCGACCCCCTCTCCGACTCACCGACTGCCTTCCGACTCACCGACCGCCTCTCCGACTCACCGACCGCCTCCCGACTCACCGACCGCCTCTCCGACTCACCGACCACCTCTCCGACTCACCGACTGCCTCCCGAATCACCGACTGCCTCCCGACTCACCGACTGCCTCTCCCACTCACCGACCACCTCTCCGACTCACCGACTGCCTCCCGACTCACCGACTGCCTCCTGACTCACTGACCGCCTCTCCGACTCACCGACCGCCTCTCCGACGTACCGACTGCCTCTCCGACTCACGGACCGCCTCTCCGACTCACCGACCGCCTCCCCGACTCACCGACCGCCTCTCTGACTCACCGACTGCCTCCCGACTCACCGACATCCTTCCGACTCACCGTCCGCCTCTCCGACTCACCGACTGCCTATCCCACTCACCGACTGCTCTCCAACTCACCGACCGCCTCTCCGACTCACCGACCGGCACTCCGACTCACCGACTGCCTCTCCGACTCACCGACTGCCTCTCCGACTCACCGACCGCCTCTCTGACTCACCGACTGCCTCCCGACTCACCGACTGCCTCTCCCACTCACCGACTGCCTCTCCGACTCACCAACTGCATCTCCTACTCAACGACTGCCTATCCGACTCACCGACTGCCTCTCCGACTCACTGACTGCCTCTCCGACTCATCGACTCCCTCTCCGACTCACCGACCGCCTCTCCGACTCACCGACTGCCTCCCGACTCACCGACTGCCTCCCGACTCACCGACTGCCTCTCCGACTCACCGACTGCCTCTCCGTGCACCGACTGCCTTGCGACTCACCGACTGCCTCCCGACTCACCGACTGCCTCTCTGACTCACCGACTGCCTCTCCGACTCAGCGACCGCCTCTCCGACTCACCGACTGCCTCTCTGACTCACCGACCGCCTCTCCGACTCACCGACTGCCTCTCTGACTCACCGACCGCCTGTCCGACTCACCGACCGCCTCTCCGACTCACCGACCGCCTCTCTGACTCACCGACCGCCTCTCCGACTCACCGACCGCCTCTCCGACTCGCCGACCGCCTTTCTGACTCACCGACTGCCTCTCCGACTCACTGACAGCCTCTCGACTCACCGACCGCCTCTCCGACTCACCGACCGCATCTCCGACTCACCGACTGCCTCTCTGACGCACCGACTACCTCTCCGACTCACCGACTGCTTCTCTGACTCACCGACCGCCTCTCCGACTCACCGACTGCTTCTCTGACTCACTGACCGCCTCTCCGACTCACCGACTGCCTCCCTGACTCACCGACCGCATCTCCGACTCACCGACCGCCTCACCGACTCACCAACCGCCTCTCCGACTCACCGACTGCCTCTCCGACTCACCGACTGCCTCTCCGACTCACCGACCGCCTCTCCGACTCACCGACCGCCTCTCCGCTTCACCGACCGCCTCTCAGACTCTCCGACCGCCTCTCCGAATCACCGACCGCCTCTCCGACTCACAGACCGCCTCTCCGACTCACCGACTGCCTCTCCGACTCACCTACTGCCTCCCGACTCACCGACCGCCTCCCGACTCACCGACTGCCTCTCCGACTCACCTACTGCCTCCCGACTCACCGACTGCCTCTCCGACTCACCTACTGCCTCCCGAATCACCGACCACCTCTCTGACTCACCGACTGCCTCTCCGACTCACCTACTGCCTCCCGAATCACCGACCACCTCTCTGACTCACCGACCGCCTCTCCGACTCACCAACAGCCTCTCCAACTCACCGACTGCCTCTCCAACTCACCGACAGCATCCCGACTCACCGACCGCCTCCCTGAACCACCGACAGCCTCTCTGACTCACCGACCGCCTCTCCGACTCACCGACTGACTCTCCGACTCACCGACCGCCTCTCTGACTCACCGACCGCCTCTCCGACTCACCGACCGCCTCTCCGACTCACCGACCGCCTCTCCGACTCACCGACCATCTCTCCGACTCACCGACCGCCTCTCTGACTCACCGACTGCCTCTCTGACTCACCGACTGCCTCCCGACTCACTGACTGCCTCCTGACTCACTGACTGCCTCTCTGACTCACCGAATGGCTCTCCGACTCACCGACCCCCTCTCCGACTCACCGACTGCCTTCCGACTCACCGACCGCCTCTCCGACTCACCGACCGCCTCCCGACTCACCGACCGCCTCTCCGACTCACCGACCACCTCTCCGACTCACCGACTGCCTCCCGAATCACCGACTGCCTCCCGACTCACCGACTGCCTCTCCCACTCACCGACCACCTCTCCGACTCACCGACTGCCTCCCGACTCACCGACTGCCTCCTGACTCACTGACCGCCTCTCCGACTCACCGACCGCCTCTCCGACTTACCGACTGCCTCTCCGACTCACGGACCGCCTCTCCGACTCACCGACCGCCTCCCCGACTCACCGACCGCCTCTCTGACTCACCGACTGCCTCCCGACTCACCGACATCCTCCCGACTCACCGTCCGCCTCTCCGACTCACCGACTGCCTATCCCACTCACCGACTGCTCTCCAACTCACCGACCGCCTCTCCGACTCACCGACCGGCACTCCGACTCACCGACTGCCTCTCCGACTCACCGACTGCCTCTCCGACTCACCGACCGCCTCTCTGACTCACCGACTGCCTCCCGACTCACCGACTGCCTCTCCCACTCACCGACTGCCTCTCCGACTCACCAACTGCATCTCCTACTCAACGACTGCCTATCCGACTCACCGACTGCCTCTCCGACTCACTGACTGCCTCTCCGACTCACCGACTGCCTCTCCGACTCACCGACTGCCTCTCCGACTCACCGACCGCCTCTCTGACTCACCGACTGCCTCCCGACTCACCGACTGCCTCTCCCACTCACCGACTGCCTCTCCGACTCACCAACTGCATCTCCTACTCAACGACTGCCTATCCGACTCACCGACTGCCTCTCCGACTCACTGACTGCCTCTCCGACTCATCGACTCCCTCTCCGACTCACCGACCGCCTCTCCGACTCACCGACTGCCTCCCGACTCACCGACTGCCTCCCGACTCACCGACTGCCTCTCCGACTCACCGACTGCCTCTCCGTGCACCGACTGCCTTGCGACTCACCGACTGCCTCCCGACTCACCGACTGCCTCTCTGACTCACCGACTGCCTCTCCGACTCAGCGACCGCCTCTCCGACTCACCGACTGCCTCTCTGACTCACCGACCGCCTCTCCGACTCACCGACTGCCTCTCTGACTCACCGACCGCCTGTCCGACTCACCGACCGCCTCTCCGACTCACCGACCGCCTCTCTGACTCACCGACCGCCTCTCCGACTCACCGACCGCCTCTCCGACTCGCCGACCGCCTTTCTGACTCACCGACTGCCTCTCCGACTCACTGACAGCCTCTCGACTCACCGACTGCCTCTCCGACTCACCGACTGCCTCTCCGACACACCGACCGCCTCTCCGACTCACCGACTGCCTCTCTGACTCACCGACCGCCTCTCCGACTCACCGACTGCCTCTCTGACTCACCGACCGCCTGTCCGACTCACCGACCGCCTCTCCGACTCACCGACCGCATCTCCGACTCACCGACTGCCTCTCTGACGCACCGACTACCTCTCCGACTCACCGACTGCTTCTCTGACTCACCGACCGCCTCTCCGACTCACCGACTGCTTCTCTGACTCACTGACCGCCTCTCCGACTCACCGACTGCCTCCCTGACTCACCGACCGCATCTCCGACTCACCGACCGCCTCACCGACTCACCAACCGCCTCTCCGACTCACCGACTGCCTCTCCGACTCACCGACTGCCTCTCCGACTCACCGACCGCCTCTCCGACTCACCGACCGCCTCTCCGCTTCACCGACCGCCTCTCAGACTCTCCGACCGCCTCTCCGAATCACCGACCGCCTCTCCGACTCACAGACCGCCTCTCCGACTCACCGACTGCCTCTCCGACTCACCTACTGCCTCCCGACTCACCGACCGCCTCCCGACTCACCGACTGCCTCTCCGACTCACCTACTGCCTCCCGACTCACCGACTGCCTCTCCGACTCACCTACTGCCTCCCGAATCACCGACCACCTCTCTGACTCACCGACCGCCTCTCCGACTCACCAACAGCCTCTCCAACTCACCGACTGCCTCTCCAACTCACCGACAGCATCCCGACTCACCGACCGCCTCTCCGACTCACCGACTGCCTCCCGACTCACCGACCGCCTCCCTGAACCACCGACAGCCTCTCTGACTCACCGACCGCCTCTCCGACTCACCGACTGACTCTCCGACTCACCGACCGCCTCTCTGACTCACCGACCGCCTCTCCGACTCACCGACCGCCTCTCCGACTCACCGACCGCCTCTCCGACTCACCGACCATCTCTCCGACTCACCGACCGCCTCTCTGACTCACCGACTGCCTCTCTGACTCACCGACTGCCTCCCGACTCACTGACTGCCTCCTGACTCACTGACTGCCTCTCTGACTCACCGAATGGCACTCCGACTCACCGACCCCCTCTCCGACTCACCGACTGCCTTCCGACTCACCGACCGCCTCTCCGACTCACCGACCGCCTCCCGACTCACCGACCGCCTCTCCGACTCACCGACCACCTCTCCGACTCACCGACTGCCTCCCGAATCACCGACTGCCTCCCGACTCACCGACTGCCTCTCCCACTCACCGACCACCTCTCCGACTCACCGACTGCCTCCCGACTCACCGACTGCCTCCTGACTCACTGACCGCCTCTCCGACTCACCGACCGCCTCTCCGACTTACCGACTGCCTCTCCGACTCACGGACCGCCTCTCCGACTCACCGACCGCCTCCCCGACTCACCGACCGCCTCTCTGACTCACCGACTGCCTCCCGACTCACCGACATCCTCCCGACTCACCGTCCGCCTCTCCGACTCACCGACTGCCTATCCCACTCACCGACTGCCTCTCCGACTCACCGACTGCCTCCCGACTCACCGACTGCCTCCCGACTCACCGACTGCCTCTCCGACTCACCGACTGCCTCTCCGTGCACCGACTGCCTTGCGACTCACCGACTGCCTCCCGACTCACCGACTGCCTCTCTGACTCACCGACTGCCTCTCCGACTCAGCGACCGCCTCTCCGACTCACCGACTGCCTCTCTGACTCACCGACCGCCTCTCCGACTCACCGACTGCCTCTCTGACTCACCGACCGCCTGTCCGACTCACCGACCGCCTCTCCGACTCACCGACCGCCTCTCTGACTCACCGACCGCCTCTCCGACTCACCGACCGCCTCTCCGACTCGCCGACCGCCTTTCTGACTCACCGACTGCCTCTCCGACTCACTGACAGCCTCTCGACTCACCGACCGCCTCTCCGACTCACCGACCGCATCTCCGACTCACCGACTGCCTCTCTGACGCACCGACTACCTCTCCGACTCACCGACTGCTTCTCTGACTCACCGACCGCCTCTCCGACTCACCGACTGCTTCTCTGACTCACTGACCGCCTCTCCGACTCACCGACTGCCTCCCTGACTCACCGACCGCATCTCCGACTCACCGACCGCCTCACCGACTCACCAACCGCCTCTCCGACTCACCGACTGCCTCTCCGACTCACCGACTGCCTCTCCGACTCACCGACCGCCTCTCTGACTCACCGACCGCCTCTCCGCTTCACCGACCGCCTCTCAGACTCTCCGACCGCCTCTCCGAATCACCGACCGCCTCTCCGACTCACAGACCGCCTCTCCGACTCACCGACTGCCTCTCCGACTCACCTACTGCCTCCCGACTCACCGACCGCCTCCCGACTCACCGACTGCCTCTCCGACTCACCTACTGCCTCCCGACTCACCGACTGCCTCTCCGACTCACCTACTGCCTCCCGAATCACCGACCACCTCTCTGACTCACCGACTGCCTCTCCGACTCACCTACTGCCTCCCGAATCACCGACCACCTCTCTGACTCACCGACCGCCTCTCCGACTCACCAACAGCCTCTCCAACTCACCGACTGCCTCTCCAACTCACCGACAGCATCCCGACTCACCGACCGCCTCCCTGAACCACCGACAGCCTCTCTGACTCACCGACCGCCTCTCCGACTCACCGACTGACTCTCCGACTCACCGACCGCCTCTCTGACTCACCGACCGCCTCTCCGACTCACCGACCGCCTCTCCGACTCACCGACCGCCTCTCCGACTCACCGACCATCTCTCCGACTCACCGACCGCCTCTCTGACTCACCGACTGCCTCTCTGACTCACCGACTGCCTCCCGACTCACTGACTGCCTCCTGACTCACTGACTGCCTCTCTGACTCACCGAATGGCTCTCCGACTCACCGACCCCCTCTCCGACTCACCGACTGCCTTCCGACTCACCGACCGCCTCTCCGACTCACCGACCGCCTCCCGACTCACCGACCGCCTCTCCGACTCACCGACCACCTCTCCGACTCACCGACTGCCTCCCGAATCACCGACTGCCTCCCGACTCACCGACTGCCTCTCCCACTCACCGACCACCTCTCCGACTCACCGACTGCCTCCCGACTCACCGACTGCCTCCTGACTCACTGACCGCCTCTCCGACTCACCGACCGCCTCTCCGACTTACCGACTGCCTCTCCGACTCACGGACCGCCTCTCCGACTCACCGACCGCCTCCCCGACTCACCGACCGCCTCTCTGACTCACCGACTGCCTCCCGACTCACCGACATCCTCCCGACTCACCGTCCGCCTCTCCGACTCACCGACTGCCTATCCCACTCACCGACTGCCTCTCCGACTCACCGACTGCCTCCCGACTCACCGACTGCCTCCCGACTCACCGACTGCCTCTCCGACTCACCGACTGCCTCTCCGTGCACCGACTGCCTTGCGACTCACCGACTGCCTCCCGACTCACCGACTGCCTCTCTGACTCACCGACTGCCTCTCCGACTCAGCGACCGCCTCTCCGACTCACCGACTGCCTCTCTGACTCACCGACCGCCTCTCCGACTCACCGACTGCCTCTCTGACTCACCGACCGCCTGTCCGACTCACCGACCGCCTCTCCGACTCACCGACCGCCTCTCTGACTCACCGACCGCCTCTCCGACTCACCGACCGCCTCTCCGACTCGCCGACCGCCTTTCTGACTCACCGACTGCCTCTCCGACTCACTGACAGCCTCTCGACTCACCGACCGCCTCTCCGACTCACCGACCGCATCTCCGACTCACCGACTGCCTCTCTGACGCACCGACTACCTCTCCGACTCACCGACTGCCTCTCTGACTCACCGACCGCCTCTCCGACTCACCGACTGCTTCTCTGACTCACTGACCGCCTCTCCGACTCACCGACTGCCTCCCTGACTCACCGACCGCATCTCCGACTCACCGACCGCCTCACCGACTCACCAACCGCCTCTCCGACTCACCGACTGCCTCTCCGACTCACCGACTGCCTCTCCGACTCACCGACCGCCTCTCCGACTCACCGACCGCCTCTCCGCTTCACCGACCGCCTCTCAGACTCTCCGACCGCCTCTCCGAATCACCGACCGCCTCTCCGACTCACAGACCGCCTCTCCGACTCACCGACTGCCTCTCCGACTCACCTACTGCCTCCCGACTCACCGACCGCCTCCCGACTCACCGACTGCCTCTCCGACTCACCTACTGCCTCCCGACTCACCGACTGCCTCTCCGACTCACCTACTGCCTCCCGAATCACCGACCACCTCTCTGACTCACCGACTGCCTCTCCGACTCACCTACTGCCTCCCGAATCACCGACCACCTCTCTGACTCACCGACCGCCTCTCCGACTCACCAACAGCCTCTCCAACTCACCGACTGCCTCTCCAACTCACCGACAGCATCCCGACTCACCGACCGCCTCCCTGAACCACCGACAGCCTCTCTGACTCACCGACCGCCTCTCCGACTCACCGACTGACTCTCCGACTCACCGACCGCCTCTCTGACTCACCGACCGCCTCTCCGACTCACCGACCGCCTCTCCGACTCACCGACCGCCTCTCCGACTCACCGACCATCTCTCCGACTCACCGACCGCCTCTCTGACTCACCGACTGCCTCTCTGACTCACCGACTGCCTCCCGACTCACTGACTGCCTCCTGACTCACTGACTGCCTCTCTGACTCACCGAATGGCTCTCCGACTCACCGACCCCCTCTCCGACTCACCGACTGCCTTCCGACTCACCGACCGCCTCTCCGACTCACCGACCGCCTCCCGACTCACCGACCGCCTCTCCGACTCACCGACCACCTCTCCGACTCACCGACTGCCTCCCGAATCACCGACTGCCTCCCGACTCACCGACTGCCTCTCCCACTCACCGACCACCTCTCCGACTCACCGACTGCCTCCCGACTCACCGACTGCCTCCTGACTCACTGACCGCCTCTCCGACTCACCGACCGCCTCTCCGACTTACCGACTGCCTCTCCGACTCACGGACCGCCTCTCCGACTCACCGACCGCCTCCCCGACTCACCGACCGCCTCTCTGACTCACCGACTGCCTCCCGACTCACCGACATCCTCCCGACTCACCGTCCGCCTCTCCGACTCACCGACTGCCTATCCCACTCACCGACTGCTCTCCAACTCACCGACCGCCTCTCCGACTCACCGACCGGCACTCCGACTCACCGACTGCCTCTCCGACTCACCGACTGCCTCTCCGACTCACCGACCGCCTCTCTGACTCACCGACTGCCTCCCGACTCACCGACTGCCTCTCCCACTCACCGACTGCCTCTCCGACTCACCAACTGCATCTCCTACTCAACGACTGCCTATCCGACTCACCGACTGCCTCTCCGACTCACTGACTGCCTCTCCGACTCATCGACTCCCTCTCCGACTCACCGACCGCCTCTCCGACTCACCGACTGCCTCCCGACTCACAAACTGCCTCCCGACTCACCGACTGCCTCTCCGACTCACCGACTGCCTCTCCGTGCACCGACTGCCTTGCGACTCACCGACTGCCTCCCGACTCACCGACTGCCTCTCTGACTCACCGACTGCCTCTCCGACTCAGCGACCGCCTCTCCGACTCACCGACTGCCTCTCTGACTCACCGACCGCCTCTCCGACTCACCGACTGCCTCTCTGACTCACCGACCGCCTGTCCGACTCACCGACCGCCTCTCCGACTCACCGACCGCCTCTCTGACTCACCGACCGCCTCTCCGACTCACCGACCGCCTCTCCGACTCGCCGACCGCCTTTCTGACTCACCGACTGCCTCTCCGACTCACTGACAGCCTCTCGACTCACCGACTGCCTCTCCGACTCACCGACTGCCTCTCCGACACACCGACCGCCTCTCCGACTCACCGACTGCCTCTCTGACTCACCGACCGCCTCTGCGACTCACCGACTGCCTCTCTGACTCACCGACCGCCTGTCCGACTCACCGACCGCCACTCCGACTCACCGACCGCATCTCCGACTCACCGACTGCCTCTCTGACGCACCGACTACCTCTCCGACTCACCGACTGCTTCTCTGACTCACCGACCGCCTCTCCGACTCACCGACTGCTTCTCTGACTCACTGACCGCCTCTCCGACTCACCGACTGCCTCCCTGACTCACCGACCGCATCTCCGACTCACCGACCGCCTCACCGACTCACCAACCGCCTCTCCGACTCACCGACTGCCTCTCCGACTCACCGACTGCCTCTCCGACTCACCGACCGCCTCTCCGACTCACCGACCGCCTCTCCGCTTCACCGACCGCCTCTCAGACTCTCCGACCGCCTCTCCGAATCACCGACCGCCTCTCCGACTCACAGACCGCCTCTCCGACTCACCGACTGCCTCTCCGACTCACCTACTGCCTCCCGACTCACCGACCGCCTCCCGACTCACCGACTGCCTCTCCGACTCACCTACTGCCTCCCGACTCACCGACTGCCTCTCCGACTCACCTACTGCCTCCCGAATCACCGACCACCTCTCTGACTCACCGACCGCCTCTCCGACTCACCAACAGCCTCTCCAACTCACCGACTGCCTCTCCAACTCACCGACAGCATCCCGACTCACCGACCGCCTCTCCGACTCACCGACTGCCTCCCGACTCACCGACCGCCTCCCTGAACCACCGACAGCCTCTCTGACTCACCGACCGCCTCTCCGACTCACCGACTGACTCTCCGACTCACCGACCGCCTCTCTGACTCACCGACCGCCTCTCCGACTCACCGACCGCCTCTCCGACTCACCGACCGCCTCTCCGACTCACCGACCATCTCTCCGACTCACCGACCGCCTCTCTGACTCACCGACTGCCTCTCTGACTCACCGACTGCCTCCCGACTCACTGACTGCCTCCTGACTCACTGACTGCCTCTCTGACTCACCGAATGGCTCTCCGACTCACCGACCCCCTCTCCGACTCACCGACTGCCTTCCGACTCACCGACCGCCTCTCCGACTCACCGACCGCCTCCCGACTCACCGACCGCCTCTCCGACTCACCGACCACCTCTCCGACTCACCGACTGCCTCCCGAATCACCGACTGCCTCCCGACTCACCGACTGCCTCTCCCACTCACCGACCACCTCTCCGACTCACCGACTGCCTCCCGACTCACCGACTGCCTCCTGACTCACTGACCGCCTCTCCGACTCACCGACCGCCTCTCCGACTTACCGACTGCCTCTCCGACTCACGGACCGCCTCTCCGACTCACCGACCGCCTCCCCGACTCACCGACCGCCTCTCTGACTCACCGACTGCCTCCCGACTCACCGACATCCTCCCGACTCACCGTCCGCCTCTCCGACTCACCGACTGCCTATCCCACTCACCGACTGCCTCTCCAACTCACCGACCGCCTCTCCGACTCACCGACCGGCACTCCGACTCACCGACTGCCTCTCCGACTCACCGACTGCCTCTCCGACTCACCGACCGCCTCTCTGACTCACCGACTGCCTCCCGACTCACCGACTGCCTCTCCCACTCACCGACTGCCTCTCCGACTCACCAACTGCATCTCCTACTCAACGACTGCCTATCCGACTCACCGACTGCCTCTCCGACTCACTGACTGCCTCTCCGACTCATCGACTCCCTCTCCGACTCACCGACCGCCTCTCCGACTCACCGACTGCCTCCCGACTCACCGACTGCCTCCCGACTCACCGACTGCCTCTCCGACTCACCGACTGCCTCTCCGTGCACCGACTGCCTTGCGACTCACCGACTGCCTCCCGACTCACCGACTGCCTCTCTGACTCACCGACTGCCTCTCCGACTCAGCGACCGCCTCTCCGACTCACCGACTGCCTCTCTGACTCACCGACCGCCTCTCCGACTCACCGACTGCCTCTCTGACTCACCGACCGCCTGTCCGACTCACCGACCGCCTCTCCGACTCACCGACCGCCTCTCTGACTCACCGACCGCCTCTCCGACTCACCGACCGCCTCTCCGTCTCGCCGACCGCCTTTCTGACTCACCGACTGCCTCTCCGACTCACTGAAAGCCTCTCGACTCACCGACCGCCTCTCCGACTCACCGACCGCATCTCCGACTCACCGACCGCCTCTCCGACTCACCGACCGCCTCTCCGTCTCGCCGACCGCCTTTCTGACTCACCGACTGCCTCTCCGACTCACTGAAAGCCTCTCGACTCACCGACCGCCTCTCCGACTCACCGACCGCATCTCCGACTCACCGACCGCCTCTCTGACTCACCGACCGCCTCTCCGACTCACCGACCGCCTCTCGACTCACCGACCGCCTCTCCGAC